>NW_015113005.1:75771-151351 GCF_001443285.1 Poecilia latipinna
ATATATATATATATATATATATATATATATATATATATATATATATATATATATATATATATATATAGGCTCCTGCATGTGATAAAATGCGTAGATTTTTGACCATATTATCTTAATCTGGGTGGTTACCAGAGATTACTTCCAAACAAATATCAAGAATCACACAGATTTCTATTTTACACAGTCACCATGGTAAATAATATAAAACAAATTGAATAATAATCAAATAATAATAATCAAATTTATTGAATAATAATCAGCAGAAAGATACAGGGGCAGCCATCTATTCAGTGAGTTTGTATTTGTTAAATGTTACAAAATATAAGAGCAATTAAAAAAAAAAAAGGTACAAACTCAGAAAGGCCACAGGTGCATTTTGAAATGAGAAAGAATGAGGGTGAACTAAAACTCCACAAGGAAAGAGAAGGGAGCTGCCACTCAAGGTCGTGGTGAATTGCTGTGCTGCTCTGCAGATTGATTGGAATTATGGGGAGCAGCTGGCTGAAAGGAAACCGGAAGGTGACTGAAGAAATCACCAGGTGGCTCCCATGAATTTATGACACCATCCAACCAGCCTCTATTTTCAGTGGTCCATACAAACCAAAAGCAGTTTTTGAAGTGGTTGCTGACACATCTGGACTGATTCCCATGTCAGGTAATGTACAACTGTGTACAATGTGGTCAGTGAACAGACTAATGGCGCTGGTTTGAAAGAACTTTCTGGATAACTTTTCACAAATGGCCAGAGGATAATGCAGCTAATTACAGTTTTCTAAATGTGGAGTTCGTCATGAATATTGATAAAGAATTAATTAGTTGCTAAAACTGGAAAACCATTTTCTCTGCACCAAATACATCACATGTTTTCATAGCAAAATTGCTCCGTACAACTACATGAGAAAATGTAGGAAATAGGAAATGTGTAGATTAATATACAACATCCCATTCCCCTCCTTCATAGTTAACAATTCTTGATTTTGGGCCAGGGAATTGGCAAGCTAGATCCACAAAATAACAAATTTTGGGATTCTGTGTAGTTACACTGACACCACATGGGGCAAGAGTCAAGTAATCCGAGTACTTATTCCAAGGCATGCACCTGGGTTTAGTATCAAGGTACACCAACATTTTAAAAAGTAAGGATTTTAAAACTGACATTTTTCATCATATTGCTATATTGGCCTTCAAATGATTCATCATCAGGTGACTCTTCAAGGCGATAGGACAAGCTCAATGTGGCGTTTGGGAGTGCCACATGAAATTAAGTGGAAAGCTTCAAGTGGTAATATCGATGGATTTATACAAGTTTGTGTTCTGAAGCCTAACGTGTGCCTCCAGCCGCAACATCCAACATGGTTTTGGGATCTTAAAAATCAAAATCTGACCCAAGCAAGCTCAACACCCCAATGCATTTCTCTTTATCTGATTTCTATTCTTTAGGGGGGAAAAAGCTGACATAGTAAAAACTCTGCATCTGATCACCTTAAAACTGGTCTTGGAACACATTATGATAGTTGTTGTCCTCTGTGGTGTTTTTTTTTTTTTCTTCTTCTTCTTTTTCAGTATGTTTTATCTATCTTTGAGTTTTTCAGTGGCATGTCATACCTTAGCTGTTTTTTTATTATTATTATAAATTCTTATATCTGGCTTGTAGCTTTAAATGTCAGAGAAAAAAAACACAGGAACCAGAGTATTGAACCTTTAGAAATTCTGCTGCTCAATAATTTAAGCAACAAACATCTATACACCACCTAAATGGTATTTAGAGTGGATCACAATATTGCTTAGGTAAGAGGGCATGATCCAAGCTATCATTCATTATGCTTGGCAAGGCTCTAAGTCAAACTTAAACGCTTCCTTATCAGTCAGGGCACACTGTGACTCTTGCAGCACTGTGCTCAGGTGGGAAAGCCAATAATTTGTCATGGTGCTACTCTGAAGTCATGGTAGTTTTGATTAAGCCAAGTCACTTGCTCTGTACATGTTTTCCTCAGAGTAATGTCTTTACATTGACTTACTGAGAGGAGGAGGAGGGACACAGATGTAGTGGACTCATTCTTCTGAGTTCTTAATGACTTTGCTTTGCTGAGTCCAGATAAAAGCAGAGCTTCCTGTCAGGGATATTATCAGTAGAATTGCTTTCTCAATATCTCGGTTGATTGCTGTGCTCTGCATTCAATGCTATCCATATTTTAAAAAGCGAGCTCTTTTGCCAAAATTGTGCTGCAAACATACAGCATACTTTCAGTACAAAAAGTCATTCAAAAGCAGAATAAAGTTTTTATGAGCCCAATTTCTAAAACAGACCAACTTGGTGAATCAATCCTTTTAACTTATTCTGGAAAAAAAATAGCTAAATAATTTTATTTTTTCTTCTCCACATTCACCAGATCAGGTTTCTTTACCCTCCTAAAAGCAGGGCCCATGCCCAATGACAGAGAGCTTAAAATCTTATTCCATGCATTTTGTCATGCAGGGGTTTATGGATGTGACATTAGATATAAAGATGAGTGAGATTTGGAGGTTATCTGGAATTACAAGCTGCACACAAGAAGTCAAAGCATGAAACAGGATTCACTGCTCTGTGTTCTCTCCGGCAGGCATCTCATTCAGGATACAGCGTGACGACTAAACCTCCGAGCTCTCCAGATGAATCTATACGTGAAATGAAAAAGATTAATATTGGTACACGAACTGCACATTTGCATTAAAATCTTTTTTTTTTTCTGGTTCTGACAGTTGCAGTATCATAAATTAAAAGGCGAGTCTAACATTTATGGTATTAAGGTTACTAGCAGACAATGAAAGAAATGCTTAATCTTCCAAATTACCCTACGGAATGATTGCTTCATTCGGCCTACTTCATAATGATTTAGTGCTAACATGTCGTATAATTTTTAATTAACTTGGAGGGGTATGAATGCAGAACGTGGGGGTGTTACTTAGAGACTGGCTGCAATTTTAAAATCATGAGTCTCACACAGAGTTGTTGCACGCTTTATCTGCAAGAAATTAAATCAAAAGTAAATGAATATCAAGTACTGAGGTGAATCATCTGGTTCATGAGAATTGTAGCACTGAAGCAAATCATAAATCCTGAACCAAACAAAAGGCCATGTCTCTTCTTTTCCACCCTAACGCACCTCAAAGCTGAAGTAATCTTAAAAAGTTTATCTATAGGGTATATTTAAGGATTTTTACAACCTTTCCTTGCAGCTCTCATCAGCCTTGAAGCTCAACTTCTATTTATTTCTGTGACCAAACTGAGAAATTATTTAAAGGAGCATAAGGACAAAAAAAAAGCACAAGGCAGCTATGAATATTATGTTCTGAACGCCAAATTATTAATTAATGATCAGCTATGTCCTTACAGGATCAAACTGAATGCGACATGGTTTTTACTTGGTTAAAAATATTTAAAAATGTTTAAAATAAATACAATCATTTTAAATCTTGCTACAATAAACATGTAACCGACTCCTTCACACCTGATGTCATTATGATGGGGTTAGTTCTGTGTGCAGGTTAACGCATTGTCAAAGGTCAACAAGACGCAGAGGAAATGATAAACAAACTTAGAGAAACTATTAAGAGTCAGCCAAATCAAATTATTTAACTATGGCTTTGCTTCAGTGTGCCTTTGTCCTTACACAAGCTTATTCAGAAGGAGAATTACTTTCCTCTCCAAATTGGTCTCAATTTGGTTCTTAAACCCAAACAGAGGAAACTTTTTGTCAATAACTGGCCACACATCCATAAAGCATATTCTTTTTACAAAGAAGATTTTTGTCAACAGGTAAAGGGTGTAAGTAGGTAAAAGGTGCTGCAACAGAAGAAAGTCATTGTCCACAGTAAAGCCTTCCTTCAGAAAATTGTGTTTTGAAATTCTCTGTCTGCTCTGAAAACCAACAGAAAGGCTGAATATGGTCTATTTATGGATAACACTTTCAATATTTGGAGGGGTTTTGCCTCTGAAATATGATAATGTATGCCCTTCAAGCTGTCCGTCCACACAAACACAAGCAAAACAAAACAAAATAAATATCTGCTAACATCTCTTTGGCAATCGCCAGCATCGTTTGAATGCAACGCAGCAGTAGCACAACCCAACATCTCTCTCTTATAATCCTGCGCAAGGTGCTGCTTTGCCTCTTGAATTGCTGAGTAGGATGAAACTGAGCCAGTTTAACATCGCAAGTCAATCAGCTCAGGCCAGACACAGTGCATCAGCCATTGTTAGCAGTGACCTTGGAAGATAATAATGGCACTAAAGCAGATATATGTGCTGGGTAATGACACAGTGATTAGCAAAATATGCAGAAGATCATAAACACTGACATGTGTGTCTGCAGTATCTGTACAATCCTTCATTTCTGCTTCCAAGAAACCCTGCTCTGTTTTTTGATAACGAAATGAGAAAATGGGCAAGAAAGTAATGAGAGGTTTGTTCTTGGTCGGCATGAGATTTTCACTGTAAGATAACTTTGAGAGGAAATAGAACGGTTTCACATTGCCTAAGTATTTACAGCAAGATTTAAAGCAAAAATCCCCATTTCTGCTATATGTATTACAAACCAACACAGTGGTATTGTTGGCAAACAAGTTTACAGACAACATGAAATCATGCTAACACAGCACTTTCGGTTGGGAGATGTTAGATTTGCAGAAAAAACAGCGCTGCATTTTTCTGAGCAAGTGTAGGATTTCATGATCTCTCTTTGGGCTGTTCTTTAAAGTTAAAGGTTCAAAATCCTCTGTGACAACAAGGTAATTTAGTTACACCCTTTATAAAAAATAAATACAGGCAAATGGTCTCACATGACAACCAAAGAGCGGCAATAATTCTGGAGACAGACAGCAGATGAATGGGCTAGTGGCCATTTCCAGTGGACATCTCTCACGTTTATATGGATTGGTCTGGAAAACAATTTCTGTTGCTGCATGGTGCTGCTCTATGCTGTCTGAGGCATATGAGAGAGTAAATACGTCCCTTATACAGGACATTTATCATTATTGACTTTGTTTTTGATTCACATACCTTAAGAGGAAGGAAGTGAAAACTTGTAAATAAATCACTCGAGTCACTCAAAATGCATTTTACATATTTAAAAGAATTTGAACATTTTCTCCCACTGCAGTCATGGCAGTAAAGTGAACTTCCAGGTTTTCCACCTTGTGTGTTTCAGAGTCCCTCAGAAAGATCGATTCTAAACTTAACTCCCAAATTACTCCATTATAAGTGGCTTTGAGCCAAATTCTGCTAAAATGATTGCAAGGGAAAACCTAATGTAGTTCCAATTACACCGGTTCTCTCTTGAATCAGTACATTTTATCTCACTGTATTGTGTTTATATATTAAGTCTAATTCTGTGATGTAAAAGCTTCAAATGACCATCTGGAGATCCATCTTGATTTGTGATGTTATCTTATTTTCTTCCCTTGAAACCATCTCATGTTTAGTGAGAAAAGACACCCCCCATTGTGGCAAACCTCAATAGGTAGGCCTTGCACTCAAACCAATCCCATCTGTAAGGCCTTGGACGATTATTGAAGGATAATTGGGTGCAAGCTTGTTGAAATGGAACCCAGTGATAGAGCAGGAAATTCCAGTTTCATGGACATAAGCCTGGCACACATCCATGAAAGGTTCAACACCTGGTTTCATAAAAGCCACAAAGGAAAAAAAAAAATGAGCACATGAGAGAGCTTTGAGGCTAATAAAAACATGAGGTGACCCTGGGTTTCATATGTCTACAAGATTCTGCCAGTAAACTTCACACATAAAAAGACATTTCTCAACATGTTTCTTAGAATTTATTCTCAGTGTTTCAAGTAAAACGAGGACTAAATATTTTCTGATGCAATCACATGTTTTTATGTAGCGTCTGCTATGGGTGCCTATGCAAAATAAGTATTAAAAAAGACGAGTGATACTAGTAGAATATGTTAGCGCAATAATATAGCTTGCACAGCGTGGGAAAGACTGCTGACCTCATGAAGGTAAATCCACAGACAGAAGCTGCTAAGGAAGCTGACTTTTCATAGGGAGATACCATACCATACCAACTTTATTTATAAAGCACTTTAAAACAACCACAGCTGATACAAAGTGCTGTACATTAAAACACAACATAACAATAAAAAATAAATAAATAAATAAAAAATACAAAACTCTTACAGTTTAAAAACAAACATACAATTTAAAACTATAACCTGCTGGAGTTGAAAGCCAAGTAAAATAGATGGGTTTTAAGACAAGCTTTAAAAGTGGTCAAAAGATACAGCCAAACATATGACACAAAACTTTGAATAAAAAAATAAAAATTAGTATGGCCAAACTCTTAAAAGATTTTTGCAGCACAGGCAATTTAAAAAGTTTAGGAGAGATGCAAAAGTCATTAACTCTGACTGGGATGAGTAGTTTAGGAGAAGCCACACTTTGTTAAGGATCCTGTTTTATTCAAATACAAGTTTTGAACGTGTTTGCACATCCACATTAACTTTTCAGAACAATGTATGACAATGAAATGAGTAGAGTCGTTGAAGGGTATTTATTTTTGTTTTCTGTATTGATCATCACTAGTGTAATACTCGGTGTGGCCATGAAAATGACAAGGTAATCTGAAGCAACATGGGCGTTACCATAGGGATACAGCTACATCCCTAATGAGGCGACCAAGAGTGAGATGACTATCTAGCTGACACAACTACACACATGTTCACACAAACGAACAGCACTGTCGCTGCCGGCTGGACGGATCATGTATGGTAATTAACTGTAATGATGTAAACAAGTATACATTCCACTACCGATGAACAGCTATCTGGTACGTTAGCAGTAGGACAGCAGAGATTTGCAGATTTAAAGTACCAGAGGAAAGAGCACCTGTCGGGTAATGAGAGCTGCATCATTTGCATATACAAAGATGTATTTTCTATCCTCCTGCTACACTCAGTTTCTTTGATCAAAGCAGAAGCATTCATCAGGTGGGGGAGGAAATATCAGAAGACACTGAGTGTTTCCGACTCAGGGACAACTCTTAATAGATGGAGCCATGCCAGAGAAAAAGAAGCAGGCTTTCTGACAAGATTGCATCATTTAATGTATTAGTTTAACTTCCGAGACTTCAAAGCTAACCAGAAAACACCATCTACACATAGTTTGCTCTTTAGTTTCTCCTCTGTCAGACACAATAAGAATCATCCGCAACTTGTTAAGGTCACAACCAGATAACTCGGCACTCCATTTTGAAAATTTCCACTAGGTTATTTTCTGCCAAACGATTCTAAGGTCTAATCAAAGGATTTAATGGAGCAGTTAAGCATATTACGGTTGTTCCTTTTGCTTTTCTTGGCCACGTCAAAGGCTGTGGTTCTCCACATGATATATATATTTTTTTTAAATAAAAGCGACTCCAAACTCCTCAATCTCTGTTTTGCAACTCAATACTAGTTGTTCTTTCTAATTTGTTCTTTTCAGTATCTACATTGTTCCAAAATCCAGAGATTAAATGAATCCTTAACATTGGATCAACCACATCTCCTAATACAAAAGCGACAAAAACTTATGAGTTCTGTACCATTTAAGAGCAGTTATAGGAACTGTGCACAGCCAAACTTTTTGCAATCCAAAAACACAAACGGAACTGGACACAAATGCCACAGGAAGAGTGAAAATGGTTTCTGTGGTCTGCAAAAATCTATTGTTTCAGCATCAACTGTCACCAACTATTATCCCTGTGCTTCCTGTTTCTTTGAGCATATCTATAAGTGGAACCAGAGGTGAAAATGTGACACCTTTACATTCCTGCTGTGGAGAAACAGTAAAAATAGACAGAACTGCCTTTTGTTTTCCTACATTTCCTACGTTCTTCAGGTCGGTTCAATTAATGTATGCTTACTCTGATGTTTCTTTGTCTCATGGCGCCTGGCAGGAACAACATCTGTTTAATCAACAACTTCCTATGACAGTCCCTCAGTTGGGTGCAAGCTGTCGTATCTATTCTCAGATGGTACCGCAGAGGGATACGAGCCTCATAGATATGCAAAAGAATCTTCACAGCCAGGTAGAGCAGCTGAGAAAAAAGATGATGTGAAACTACCTTGAGAGCTGAGGGACTTTTCTTCTGCTTGACTGTGCTTTAGTACTTAACTTATTTGAAGAGCATATTATCGTCAGTAAATTTTAACATAAAATGGAAGTGCTGCCATTCTTCATGTAGAATAACTGGAAGGCCTTTCAGATGATTGTGATGGGCTTGCTCTGCTTATAATCAAGACAGTGGCATGTTCACATCAACCCACATCGGAGATAATTTCTCTCAGGTCCCCATCAACATTGATTACCCCTCTCAAGTTGTACGAAAATGTCATATTTTACATATCCTACAATTTCATCTCACATTATGTTCTGCATCTCTCCTGGAATTAAGACAATGTCGAGGGAAACTGATGTGGGAGGGATGTTACCTTTACCCACACCTGAAAGCGTCTTATCCTGCTGTGGCTGCTTCTTTCTGAATTAGGTCACTGAGGTAATTGGGGTTCCTCTGGTCATTAATTCAAAGCTAGATGGCAGACCACCACTACCACTACGAGTATAATTGGGTCTAATTTGCCCAGTGTTGCCAATGATTTGGATCAGACAAACAGAAATGACTAATTTAAATGGCTGTGTGACCTTTTCAAAAGCTTCAGTCGAATTAACCTTTGTCGATGCATGCAGGAATGTTAAAAGTAGGCTACAAAACAAATGACAACTCACTGAAAAGGGTCTGTATAAACTTATTTATAGTGCACAATGGCCTACATGTTTTCCTTTCACTCTGTTTGACCTATGTCATGTTTAATTATATGATTGACTAATATTTTCCTAACAGCAAAATTTGCATTAATAACGGAACAAAGGCTTGAAAATCTATCTAAATCAAAATCTTCACCAATAAACATTTATACCTGAAAGTTTGGCTTTGGGAAAATATGACTTTTTGACATATCTGGTGTCTACAAAATAAGTCCAAATAATTATGCTCCAGACCAACAAACTACCAAAAACTAACTTGTTTTCATGGAGGTGGTCACACCAATCCTCGTGATGAATTTCTTTAGTTAAAGATAAACTTTAATATGAAGCATCTGGATGCATTTTTATATTAAGTTAAAAGAAAGACTTTCCCCTAAAGGCTCCAATTTGTGTTCATTTTTGATAAATAACAGAGAATCCCCTAACTGTTTTTTTTACATACTACTTTATTTTGATTCAATATTCATAGAAATCAGTTAAAGGTATGAAAAATTAAATCAAAGACAATCTGATGCTAATGCACAGCAGTAAGCAGTTGCACATGATGTGAAAAAATAGAGCTTATGCTGCATTCAGTGCAGTGAATCAGGACTCAGTCTAGTCTGAGTGGCTTAAACAGAAAGACGCAAGACAATCTTATGTACATAGAGAGTAGTGCAGGATTTTCGACTGTTGGAGCCTGATTCTGTACACTCAGCAGTAGGCATGGACCTGGCTTAGGCCACTTCACAACCAAGGGCCTTTAATGCAAAAATGTTCTTAAGGGCACCACATATTAATTTCATGCCTCTTACCAACCGCTCTCATCAGTTATAAACCCATTAAAGCAAATTAAGAGTTTTGAACTGAAGGCAAATAACTTCCTAATAACTTGATGATCGTAAGTCAATAAAAATACAATTGGGGGCATTATTGTTGTTTAACTGTGTAGTCAGTCAATCTTTTCCAAAAGGGTCAAATTCACTCTTAAGTTTATTTTTGAAAGATTTAGCCAATCTAAGTTTTTAATAAAATACAAAATAGTCTTGTAATACAAGCATCTTCGCAGTTTTACAGCACTAACAAACTTCACCAGGTTTGTCATTAGTGTACTCCCAACAGCCTTCCTTAACTTAATTTTTAAACTGATTGGTTGAGATTTATTTCAAAAAAGTTCCATCTGTTTTAAACTCAAACCCTTAGTGTTGTATCTGAAGGGTTAATAAAACATATTTACAAATTAGAAGCACTGCATTAAAACTTGTAATATTTACTGTGGACAGAGTGAAGATGGATGCATTTCAGCTCTAAGCCGTCAGCAGTATGCAAAGGTAGGAAGCACATCCATCTTCTTCTTGTCCATAATAAATCAGACCAATGCTGACACACTAAGTACTGGTTCTTATTATTTTTGATCCCATCCAATATTTCACCTAATATTCTAAAATATTTACAAAACTTTTCATATCTTTTCAACTTTTTACTTTTTGGACATTGAAAGAGCAAATTTCAATGTGTTTTACTGAGACTTTATATGACAGCCTAATGCATAGTAAAAGTCTGACTTGTAATCAGTCCCATTTACTCTGAATACAATCTAATGCACCCAAAAGTCACCCAATTAATAAACTGTCCAACTAAATTATTATTTCATAACCCAGATGTCAAATATATCTGCAAGTTGACAATGGAAATACAGACAGACGGGAAACTGTGGTCAAATATTGTAAGCAGATGAAAATAATGCTGGACAGAAATAAGAAAACCCCAAAAATAAACAAAACTAAACACAAAACTAAGCTGTATAGGGATGTAAAAAGTGGCTACATTGTGCAAGCAGATCAGCAGTAATCCTCTCATTATCCTATCCCAGTTAATGGCATGGTTTACTTTGCAATGGCAACAACCCAAGTTTGTGTATCATCAAATTTCCTTTCTGCCAGTCATTACAAAATAGGACCAGAAGCTGCTTGCATTCTCAAATAATAATGTGCCACAAAACAGGGAGAAAGGCAGGTAGAGGAGAGATGTGTGCATGATCTGTTCACAGAGGATACATAAGTGATGACTAATTAATCATCTGGGGAGCTTGCAAGCCGAAGGGAAACGGAAGAGGGACTAAATCACTGGAGTTTGATATGACAGCATTTGGAAACATAATAAAATGAAAGAGTCTCCAATGGACCCACTGTACAACAGTAAAAAAAAAATAAAAAAATAAAGATTTTCTTAGCAAGAATCGATCCACCTAAATAAGAAGGAAACAGGAAAACTCAGGACACAGAGTTCCTGAGAATCCTTTTAAAAAGCTACAAAAAGGGTAAATGACAAGGTTATATCCAATAACACCTTGGAATCACCTTGCTTCACTCCTTTCATACTGCTTTTTTTTTTTTTTGCTTCCTTTCAAGTCAAACATGATTCAGTCTGGGTTATCAGCTATCATCTTCAAGCAGAATGTGCATCCTGATTTGTGTCACTGAGCGATATTGTTTTTTGGGGAATGCATTCTGGGAACACCGTTGAGCAGGATGAATGAAAGCTAATGCTTCTAGCAGCCTTGGAATGAGCCCACAGAGAAGGGTGGTTAATCCTATCATTCTACACCATTCATGTGCAATCCACTTGGCTTTCAGCGTTTTTTTTTTTCCCTCAACAGGCAATTTGTGGCTTCCCTGCTGGATCGCTCCAAAGCCACTGTGTTATGACTACAAAACACTTCCAAGGCCGCCTGGGAGTCAGACAGGAGGCCACTAAATACAGTCTGCGACCCTGTCACGGCCCGTGCTGGCAGCTGCCAACCCCGCTGCCCGCTGCCAAGAAGAGCTTAATGACAAATACTTTCAGAAGACATCCCATTGTCAAAGTCATGATTGGATTAAGTTAAATGCTTGTGTCTTATTTTCACAATCTCAGTAAAGCTGGAATTATAATCAAACATGATGATTTGGAGAAACTTTGGGAATACTGGTTTTCTTAGCAGCAATGCAAAAGGAACATTTGATGCGATCTGTAAAGTAAAACATCCAACAGTCCAACACTGAATAACTTCCAGATGGTGGCATCCCTCTTTTCATAGCTTGTCTTTTTTTCTGTGACAGATGCCATAGTTGCTTCCCAGGAAGAATCTGCGCAGCCTTCCATAGCTAACCAAGGCAGAAGACCCATGTTTACGGCTCCATCTGTCTTGGTATTACTGGATCTCGGTGTAGCGTTAGGCACAGCTGATCACAACATACTGACTGGTAGACTGGATAAGTGGTTGGGATCATCTGGTACTGTGCTAATTTGGTTTAGATTTTACTTGGCAGATCAGAACTGCGTCGTGTCAGTTGCCAAGCATAAACCTAAGGGATCAAAGGTGGGGTTCCACAAGGCTGTGTTCTCAGGCCACTTTTATTGACGACTAAAGCACTCCACAAACATAAGGCTCTGACATACTTCATCCAACGCTGAACAGTCAGTGCACAGTGACATGGTTGAGGACTGTTTGTTTCAGTTGCATACGGTCTTAGGTAATTTTCCTTTTACTTAAAGCTTACATTTAGCTTATTTAAAAATACATTCCTTGTTTTTGACATTTCTTTAACCATGTTCCTTTATTTTCCCGGTAAGCACTTCTAGCTACACATCAATAATGCTTTACAAATAAACTTGCCTTGCTTTCACCTATTACAAGTTTGCATCACTTCTTGGCTATTTGGAGGAGGAAGACATTCCCACAGGTAAAGATTTGTTACTCACAGGATCGGTTCAGTTTTTACAAGGTGAATGCAGGTCTGTGCAGAGCTGAACAGTAAGCATATCTAAGAGGTTGGATTGTACCATTACACCCAAAGCAAATACAGAAAATCATTGTTTTCTGCTTCCTGTCATGTATAAATTCATACATGATTTTCCTATTACAAAGAACTCTTAGCAAACAGACCATAATATCCAGTACGCTGTATCCATCTCAGCAATCATTATTAGCCTTGTTAAATATGTCTGGGCTCAAGCAAATATTGACAACCTGCTACAGCCTCTTCATGCTTATTGACTGCCAAAGTAGCATGATTATCTCCATTCGCACATTCATATCTGCTACAAAAAAAAAATCCATATTTCTCACTAGATGTTGTATTTGGATCTGTTGAGGAGACCAAAAATAAAGTGTAGCATGATCTGCACTGAGCAGTGGAGGAGGCTGTTTAACAATGTGCTGCTCACAATCCCGGAGCTGCAACTGTACTCCCAACGCTGCACGGCTCCATGAGTCCTCTCTTATGATGCTGCAGAACCCACCCTGCAAATATGACTGTGGAGGCTGTGGTCAGTCCAGAGCTCAGGGAGTGGTACCGTCCTGCTGCGCTTTCAACCACAAACAAAAACACTAAAGCATAAGAGTGTTCCAGGGAAAAAGGAAATGAGTAAAGAACACTGAAATTACACAAGCTACAATAATACTTATCCCTGTGAGACACACAGAGAAGACATGAACGCACACTAATGCATGGTCACAGGTCAAAAAATAAGCATTAGCCAAATGATCTGGAAAACCAACCACTATAGACCACAGACCTTTACATGCAAAGTACTTTTGGACTGTTTTTCTTTTTATATGACATCTCAAAAATGAAGTTATGCATGTAAAGAAAACACAGGGTGAATTCAAAAGTGAAATCAGATGCAGCCTCACACAGAAGATGATTGATTAAATTTTATATGTAAAAAATATGAGATGCGCAAAGACTCTGACAATTAGTAGATGTATTCAAGGAGCTCAGTTGTCCCATTTTATACATAGATAGCAATACTAGAACTGACCATTAAAAAAGAGAACCATACCACAATCCTGCTGACACCAATAAGTGACTTGCATTGTGTCATGAAAAAGAATGTGCCGCTTCTCAAATTAAAAAATAACCTGACTTAATTCAAAAAGCAGTTTGCAAATTATATCATTTATAAGGAAGAAAACAACTATCCAAACCAAACTGGCTCCATAGAGAAATTTTGGAGGAGCTCATCTTATCTTTGATGTTTTATAATCTGAAACATTCCAGCATCAGAAAAGAAGCAAAACCAAAATATATCAATAAGAAGGAAAGCACTTTTTCAAATCTCTGTAGATATTAATATTCTGATTGTAATCTTTTCTTGCTTAGAAAATTACTGATACAGAAGACGCTGAATGGCAGAAATGATAATCGTTTTGAAATCAAACAAACACGGTTTAAGTGTAAAAATGGTAAGACAGAGCAAATTTACAGTCTGAATCATCTCATGAAGCACACAGCATTGCTGCCAGCAGGCATCTTGGCTCAGCCTCATTGTAATTTTTCACATGGAGGCAATCCCCAGGAAGTCCTAGACCCACATAGCATGAACTTGCCTTGGAGCCAAGGAACTGTGAGTCTAAATAAAATCTTTATATCTTTCTTTACATTCTAGAAAAATGTGGCATGGTGTAAAATTTGTATAAAAAACCTGCACTTGTTTAAGATATTGGACATATACTTAAATAATTTAAGACTATCAAAGCCTCACCAAGTGACTTAAACTGGAGGAATCTAGAGCAGAAAAAATAAAAATAAATTAAAGAGCTACATTGGAATGAGATCAAGAATCTCCTCAAATGTGTGATGCAGTCACATGCTGCTTTTCTCACAGCTTTATATTACTTTGCAACAAAAACAAGGAAACAAGTGACAGATTTTTTTAGTAGCCGTTCAAACTGTAAGAAAATAGTAGAAGCTCCAAACTCTCACACTGCATCTTCAGTCTTGTCAAATAAACATCTGTCACAGCAGATTCAACACAGTTCTTGGCAAAAAATATTTTTACATTTAGTCAAACTAGAAACACAAACATGTGATAGACACATAAAATCTCTTAACTTCTCTTAGAATGCATGATGTCTGTCAACACCCTTTTTTTAAGTCTTACTACACATTTTCAATTGTACTTTGTATATAATTTTATCAATTCTAAAGTGATTTAGACCACTGTGTCTGTGGCTGGAGGTTTAGGATTGTTATCCAGCTAGAAGGTGGACCTCCGACCCGGTCTCAAGTGTTTTTCAGCCTCTAACAGGCTTCCTTCCAGGATTTCCCTGTATTTATCTCCTAGTGATCCCATCAACCCTGACTAGATTCCCTGCCATGCTGAAGAAAAAGTTCCTTTTTGGTGTCATCAGATTGATTCCCTGGTCAATGCTCTTCCTGTCAGTTTGCCTCATGTGCACAACACTCCCTAAAGCTAAACTAAAAGGCTACAGCAGTTTATAAATTACAAGGAGCATTAATATTATAGCCTTTGTGAAGACTAATACAGGTTTGCAGGTTTGTCGTTCTTTTCTATTCTAGGATAATGGATTGAACAGCGGATGGTGAGATGGTTAAATCTTGGTATATTTCTTTATAAACTAAGTGTGCTTTAAACTTCACCACAATCGTATCCCTGATGAGCAAACAAGAGACTCTATCAATCTTAAATGCCTTCACAGAACATCTGCATTTACAGTGAGATAAAATTACACGTAGCTCAATTTCTACTTTGGAAACGCATGACAAGAGTAAAGAGCTAGCAAATGTATCTTATTTTCAGCACAAGTTTGCTTTTTTCATCCACATGTGTTTGTCTGTCATAACAAATCTTAAAGTACATTGAAGTTTGTGTTTGTAACCTGAAAGAATTCAAGAAAGTTTAAGCAATGTTGAACACTCTTCCAATGTGTTAAAAAAGTGCATTCAGCATCTGAACCTGTGCATTCTGCCTGCCTGTGTGCACAAGAACAAAAGTGAAACTTGCTGCCCTCGTTAATTCAAGCTCATTTGTCCCATTTCATGCCAAAACGTCTGCTTTACTGGGAGTCTTTGATCCCGCTGTGACTAACGCAGCACGACATAAAAGGGTAGAAATTATCTTTTTTTTTTCTTTCTAAGCTAATTTATTAATTCAAAGAATAATAAAAGTTCATTCAAACACTTAAGTTCTTTAAGGTAAAGAAGAAAACATTTTCAGTCAAGAAATTTGGTGTAATTCTTATTAACAAGATCTTCACACATCTGACAACAATAAAGTTTTGCTACCTGAAGTGAAACTGAACTCTAACAGATTAACTAGCAATCACTGCTTTCTCTAAATCTTAATGCTTAAATTTATTTGTGATAAGGTTTGTCTCGACTCCTATTACCATTTAAAGCCCTGGAATCCTCATTAAGAAGCCAGACATTTAAGATTTTCAATTGAACCCTCTCTCGCTATTTTATTCTCCCCATAGTCCTACTTAGTATGGTGCCCATCTTGCAGACTGCAGCTTATTTCTATCAAACTGAGACACTTTTGGATTAGTCGATAGGAGCTTAGGGCTGATCAACTAACAGAATATTGACCATAGTGTGCTTCGCAACAGGAAGCTGCACGATTGTTAGCTAAGAATGAGTAGAAGGCTTTAGGATGCCTACCCAACGGAGATCACGGATACTAAAGTAGAAGCTAAATGTAGGCCACACAATCATTTGAAGTAAGAACCAACTAATTTTTTTCTTTCCTGACCAAGAGTCTCCACCGTTGTTGAAGAATAACACAGTAGCATAAGTCAGTATACCAAAATGGACAGTGCCCCAGATAATTTAAGGATCAGTCAATCCTTACAAGGACAGTCGATCACAGAACATCACTGTTTTCACTGAAGCCCAGTTCAGTAGATTTCAACTTTATAAATACAAGACAGAACCCCGGCTGCTCCCAGTGAAACAGGATCACTGTTTCTTGTATATGGATTATTGTATGAATAAATCAAGAGATGGGCCCACAGTAACTAATGCTTTGGAATGTGCAAGAAACAAGAGCAGCACTGGGTTGATTATGGATTGAAGCACACAAGTTGTTATGATATTGTTGTGAGGAAGCATGGTGGACTGGACCCAGTGCTTCACAGTAGGAGCTCTCGTTTGCTTTTGAATCTCAGAACGTATCAAAATAAAATAACATTTTATTAGTTTTTACCTGGTGTTTGTTGTGGCTCTTGCCCAGATATATATTTTTTCAAAATCAAACACTTTTTAGGATATTAAAAACTAGAAACTCTGATGATGCATCTTCAATCTTCTCAAATATGCCTGTTGCACAATGCAAGCACATTTTTATATGTCGCAGACACGAACTTCAACAAATTTTGTTGAGATTCAGAATGACTGATCAGTACAAAACGGCGCATAGCTGTGAAGTGAAAGGATGTGTTTGAAATCTTTTAATATAGAAATCTGACTAGTGGGGCTTGCAATTATTTATCTCTCTTTAATCTGATTATTTGCAGTCAATTGCCTTCAGAACCTAACTACAAAGTAAACAGAGTCCACATGTGTGTAAATTAATCTTAGGATAAATGCCAGTGTCCTGTGAAGCCCTCGGAGGTTCCTTAGAGAACAGCGCTGAACAAAAAGGTTTGAAAATGTCATTGGATACTCTTCAATCAAATGGGAGGAGTACAGAACAAACTGACATATTTTAAAGGGTGCAAAATGTGCAACTTCTTTCAGCTTTATATCCTGTTATAATGTTATTCCCTCAGCAAAAAACATACGAGGGGTGTTAATTTGATTCATTCATGCATTTAAATAAAAATATCCTAGAATTTCCCATGGTAGCCATTTGAGGGTGGCTAAGCGCTTGCTCATTCAATGCGCCGCCTGTTTAGCCAAATCACCGCATTAGCGCTTCAGTCTCCAACCGAGCTCTTGACCCACAGATCACCCCTCGCTGCACCTTCCCCACACAGCTCTACCAGACTAGAGGCAGCAACAATTATCAAACAGCTGGTAGGACGGCACATTTGCTGAGCTCTTCACACAAAAAACAATGTTGCTAAGAACAACTGTAAATGGCATCACGGAGTGTTGCAATGATGTGCTGAAGGGGAAGTGCCAGAAACTGCACTGACTTCTTAAAGACACAGAGGCCAATTTCAAGGCATCAGATACAGCTAAATGCAAATTCAAATTTATTTTGTTATATAAAGCATTTTCATAACAACTGATCATAGAATAGTTTCTTGAATGTACAATAGAATGGCACGATGTTCTAGAAAATGCAACCCCATGACCTCCATTTCCTCTTTTAGTCACAGTTGTCCATCTAAAACCAATATGCCAGGCAAGGAGAGCATTGATCAGAGAAGCGTGTAAGAGCCCCATGGTAACTCTGGATGTGCTGCAGAGATCTATAATTCAGGTGGGAGACTACACTGGGCAGTGTCAACAGCACAAATGCTGTTGAAAGAAAGTCTGATGAATACCTCTTTGGTACAATACATGTAGGGGACAGACAAATTGTGGGAAAAGCTGTCCTGGTTAGATGAGACCAAAAAGTAACTAATTAAGAATTCCCTACATGCAAATGTTACGTGTAGCAAAGGAAAATTGGACAGCCTGGCTAGTCCAGTGAGACTAGCTTATGCATGGAATGTCATAAGCTTTGAAATGGAGGCTGGGCAGCGGCACTGTTAGCAGGACAAGGTTTACAGCTCAGCTGACCATCAGAATCCAGCTGAAGGTACTAGAGAGCTTACAGCTATGCACTGCCCAAACAACAAAGCCGGGGATCTGTTGTGACATACCTTGATACTGTGATGAATTTCTAATTGATGTAATACACTAACACGCATTATCACCAACCATAAGTAAGTACCACAGTTTGTTATATTGTCCTATTGTAAATGGCTACTTGTATAGCACTCTGTCAAATTCAAAATCATTCTTGTACCATTAATACACACAATCACAAGCCAATCATGATAAGCTAATGGATTATAGTCACAGGACATTGAACCAACATTGCAGATTCAACGCAGAATGATGGACTGACATTACTGTTAACCAACGAATCACCAATGACATCTTCGGGATGTGGAGTGCATATTTTATAAAAATGACAACTCTTATTACTACTTCAAAATCAGAAGACAGACTCGCTTCTAAACAGCACCTACAGTATGTCAGACATTTGGTTTCACAGCCCGTTTAATTGCCACCAAGAGGAGTTTGTAAAGGATTCAGCGTCACTAACAATAAGTCATCAGCTGAGCAGGGGTTTGTCACAATCATTTTTAATGAGACTGGCAGTCATCTATGTGTCTCTGTAGGTGAGTGCCTCCACTGATTGGCCTCTGATGAGGCAGCAGGGCAGTAGGTTGGCACCGAAAATGTGATTTCTGGCTCTTTGCTGTGATACTTATTGGTCTAATGTCTAAAAACACTGCATCGCCAAGTTCAGATTGAAACAGAGATTAAGGCTTAAGGAGCTATAGAAGGAATATTAACAATAAGATGAAATAAGAACTTTTTTGTGCATAATCTGTCAGATGCCTCCCATAAAAAAAAAACCACACACATAAACATGTTAGGTGGTCTGTGCCAATGTTGTCTTCATTTCCCCATAATTTTCTATAATTCAATACTGATTTTAAGTGTGCGTGTTTAAAAGAAAAGGAAAGAAAAGAAGTTTGAAGGGTTGAAAGATTGAAAGAATTATGCCCTCTTAATCACCTTCTTTTTGTTGCACATTATTAAATATTTAAAAAAAAAAATTTATCTAACACCGTTTGAAAATGTGACAAGCGGTAAAGTTTTAAAAGTCGCTTCTCAAACAAAGAGAAAAACAAACAGCTATTTACAGTTGAAAGACAGATAGGCTTAAACAAAGGCTTATGATTTATTTGAACATCTTCCAAATGCCATGCCAAAGTTTTCTACATGAAAAGCTTCCATTTGACAACACATTACCATTCTGCTTTGTTTTCTGTTCCTTTTGTTTAAGCAAAGAAGATTAAGCCAATTTTCAGAACTGTATCTAAAATGAAAAGTGCTAAATCCTTCCACTGCTGTACTTTTTCCAAATTTAAATGCTACCGTTTTGTGCTTTTTAAACTCTGAAGAATTTAAACATGTTGTTTCTCTTACTAGGTTGAAAATCAAAAAATACTGTACTCACCACAGTCCTCAAGTCATACTCCTTCACCAAATCCAGGGAGTTTTTATAGCAGGAGGTAAGATCTTGTATCTCTTTATCGCCAACATGACCTCTAGCCACTGGACCTACAGTGTGGATCACATCTGTTGGAGGAAGAGCAAATATTTTCTGTAACAATAGCCAACACCAATCATAAAAGAAAAGTTGGGAGTTTTTTGTGTGACAGTAGAATTTACAACTGAAGCCGTTCTTTCAACAAACCACATCTCGTATCGGATGTGACCTGAGTTTGAGACATTTTGGGAAGAAGAATTGGCAAAAGATTTCATCCTTTAAATGTGCAAATTAGTAGAGACATCCCCAACAGACTTGCGGTTGTAATCAACTTTGTGTTGTCTGTTATTTAAAATTCCAATAAAATCCACTGCGATTTGTAGCTATAACAATGGGTATTAAGTGTTTTTGAAAAAACCCTACATAGCAGCTGGACAGCTGAGCTTGAGGTTTAAGAATCTATAAGACCATCAAAATAAATGATAAGATAATAAAGTTTGTCCTCGCAATGAGACGATCACTCATGTAGACAATTTAAGCAACTCTGCCTCAAAAGACTGCATTAATTCAGATGCTTTGATAGGAAATCAATTACAGATTCTTTCATGCCATCTTCTCAATTATTGATGTCTCCACGTACTCTTTTCCCCTCACAAAGTAATATCTTCACCTGTCAGTCACTGGCTGCATTACTGGCTTGGCCGGTTTGAGGAACGCAGCTGCTTAATTGAATCACAGGCGTGATGACAGGAAAATAAGACAGTCGAAACGGTGACTTGACAGAAGTGTAATCTTCTGCATTCTGCCTTGCAACGTTGGCATTGTCGGTGTCGGACAGGTCGGGTCAATGTCATTAAAAAAAAAAAGTATTCTGCAACAAGCGTAAATCACAGCAGAACTTCCCCCCATCAAAATTACAACACAACTCGTACTCCCATTTGGTACCCATATGTTGCAGTATTCATCCAAACCCACTTTTCTGTAAACAAACCTACACATCTACTCTACCACTTACCATTTTCTTTATGTAGTTTCTCTAAGTGTATTGATGATTTGAGGACATTAAAAAAAAAGCATAATTTTATATCTAAAGCATGACTTGTCTTGTTGTACATTAGTTTCTGCCTCTTTCCCAGTGAACGATGGGCACTAGGCTCTGTAAGGTTCAGCAGGTACAGACAACAGATTTATGGATGGATATTTGTTTATGAAGACTTTTTAATCAGTAGAGATCCACAAATTATTCTTCTGATCTCATTTTGGATGCACTGAATCCTCATATATGATGCTTATTAAACTTAATCAAAATTACTCTGAGTGACTCCTACTATTAGATATGATTTATTGTAGTCAAATAAGTACGTTTCCTACCCATAGACAGTCAGTAGATTACAGTAAACTATATAGGACAGGTACAAATTGACACATGGTCTCAACAAACTGTTCAAGTGGCAATAGCTGTTTCTTATGCCCAACGTTTTTTGGGTCTGAAAAGACGAAACCTGCAAAAGGCACTCAAACTCAACCGTTTGTAGTCAGTATTTGATTGTGAACCATAATTCATGTGTCTGTATTTTTGTGGGTATTATCCATCTTAGTCAAAAGGGGATTTCATTTCCAAATGTAAAACAGCATCTAACTTAACAACCTGGTAAATCTCACCACATGTTGAATTAAATGTAGATCAACTCTCGTCCATACTTTTGCATGTTAATGCATCGACCTGTGCTGTTTTTGCTACTGCAATATTGAATGCAACAGAATTTAGATCTGGTTCAGGTGAGGTTATTCATGGCAAGCCCTGCAGTCATCTTATGTGTGCTTGTACATTAACTTACCCATTTATATTTCATACGAAACACAAACTGTTTTCACTGCCAATGTAAGCAACTGTAAAGCGGCTCTCACCATTTCGAATAACACCAAAGGCTACACATTATATTCAGCTCTTTTTTTGTTGTTTTCTAGGGGCCATGAGGACAAAATGCAATGACTGTCGTGTTGCTTTCAGGGTAAGATTTTGTTTCGGCGAGAGGTAAAACAACAAGAAGGGCTTGAGGCATTCCAAGATGAGTCATTACAGGAAGGGAGCCGTCTGTTTCATTTTCTTTCTTTTTTTTTCCACAATAGCAGGTGGAAAACTGGCACAACATTGTTATAATGGGACAAGTGGTAAGTTGTTTTTCCTGCATATTTCATGTACTTCTACACTACAAAAAAGGCAATATGCCAATTAGAGAGTGGACAAGTGCCAAAAACCAGAGTACTAGTGAATTCATGAAAATTTAAACACCTTTGGTTGTTGCCACAAAAACTCCTCTTGGTTTTTTTTTTTTTTTTTTTTTCTTAAGCAATTTTACGTTAAATAAATATTTATACAGCCTTGTATCAAGGGAGGGCTTCCAAAGAAGGGACAGTCAGTCTACTAGTCCTGTGAAAGGTTCTTTAGGATCTTTGTAAAGATCCAGAAGGAATTACATTCCAACCTGTAGGAAAAATTAATAAAAATATTTGTCATTCATATAAAAAAAAAACAAGACTATTTCATATCTCTAATGGTCAATGCTCTATTCAAAAATAGTAAATACAATATTGATGAGCACCTAAATTTAATGACATTTTCCTTGGTAGATCTCCTTAATCAAGACCACATTTTGTCAAAAAAAGTCAAAGGATATTGGATGTTTTTGTTATTAAACACCGTTAAACTGTTCTGATTTGCATGATGGTGTCATGCCACAGTGTTGGTATCGTGTAGTAGTGGTTATCACTATTACAAAACATGCACATGGGGTTAATTTTTTATTTTAAACTGGCTGCAGGAGTGAGTGTGTGACTCTATCTCTTTTGTGTGTCCATGTTATAAACCGGTGGTCTGTTCAGGGCGTACCCCCGCCTTCAGCTCAGGGACAGCTGGGATAGGCTCCAACCTCCCTCATGTCCCTGAACATCCAGCTTACCTGGAAAATAAATGAATATAATTACCCAACTTCCTCACATTTATTCCCACCGAGGATCCCCTCACAGTATTTAAAAAAGAAATGTTCAGCTTTATTATGTTTTTTTTTATTTTGCTTTGCTATAGTGAGTTACAGACTGGATTGCTGTAACTCACTATATCTGGGAGTCGGTCAGTCGCTGCTCTCACATCTGCAGCTGGTTCAGAATGCTGCTGCACGACTTTTGACAGGAACTCGAAAGAGAGAGCATGTGACCCCTGTCCTGGCCTCACTTCACTGGCTGCCTGTATATTTTAGGATTCATTTTAAAATTATTATGTTTGTTTTTAAATCACTGCATAATCTTGCCACGGCTGACCTCTCTGAGCTTCTTCACCACTATATACCCTATCGGTCTCTCAGGTCCGCAGATCAGCTGAGATCAAGAAGGAAGCTCAAAGGGGACAGAGCTTTCTCTGTCATGGGTCCTAAGTTGTGGAATGACTTGCCTTTGCACGTTAGAGAGGCCCCTTCCACTGTCCACTTTTAAAGCTCGTCTTAAAACCCATCTATTTTACTTGGCTTTCAACTCCAGCAGGATCTAGTTTTAAATTATATGTTTGTTTTTAAACTGTAAGAGTTTTTATTTTTTTTTTATTGTTATATTGTGTTTTAATGTACAGCACTTTGTATCAGCTGTGGTTGTTTTAAAGTGCTTTATAAATAAAGTTGGTATGGTATGGTAGTAATTGTTTTGTCTACTATTTTTATTAGACATTTGGCAGCTTTACCTATGCTTGTGAAAGATAAGCTTTTGGAACAGGCATTTAGTAAAATATACTTCTAGGATTATTGAGTATAAATTGAGTCCAAAGTTTATTGTACTGCAAGCCTGGATAACCATTCCTGAGGAGACTTCATCATACAAGAACAAAGTATGTATTTATGTAGTTTTATTACATCATGCCTTTCACTTTTCATTAAAAGCTAAAAAGTTCTCATCTATTGTCAATTATGTTGGTTTATTGACATGTTTGTTATCCTGGTGTGAGCAGTAGTATCTTTGGAGTGTATGTGTGGCTTTGATGCACTTCAATACCAAAAGTTAGGAATTAAAAACGTAAAGATCTGTAACATTTGTGTTTTACCAGCTAATTTGTTCAGTTTGCTTATGCAGTACACCTGTAAACTTATACATTTTCTTCATGATGATGTAAAAACAGAATCCCAGTGGCTCCTCAGGCAAATTCTAGCATGACAAAATATGACATAAGGTTAAACTATTTCAGCATCCAGCTTTAAAATGTCAAATGCTCCAGTTCATGTTAAGTGTTTGCTGGCATTTAGCAGCTGAACTGTAAAGGGGATTGTGAATATCAAATGTGGAATACTAGTACATTCTTAACCGTAAAAGGCTAGGACAAGAAGGGGGACTTTTTTATTTTTTCTTTCAAAATGATAGAGACATCCCCAGTGGAAAGTGATTTTCTACTTGGACAGGACAGACTGGACACTGAATGACCCCTTAATATACCAGCTGCAGAGCATGTGTGAGAACATCTTAGACAAGCCTACTAAAATATTCCTCCGCTCCTCCCAGAGCTGAGGAATAACTACCAAGGGGACATGCTCACTTCAAAGACGCCACTTTCTTCGCAGCTAAAAAATCTTCTGAAATATCTAGACTTCATTTAGAAGTGAAGCACTGTGCTATTTCAGGGACGGGATGAACACTTCAGAGTCTAATCAATCTTTCATTTTTACTTGCCGTTTCTGACTTTGAGGCTGTGTTACCATTTCTCATCATGACAATCCTAAAGAGCTCCAAAAGCTTGCACTTTTCCCCCACCACCAAAATTATCCTACAATGCTATTTGTGACACAACTGGTTGCATACTGGACATTGTTATTTTATATTTGCAAGTCTTAAAAAGATTTGCAAAGAACATACTTTAACTACCTCTGAACACCTAAGTCTAAATGAATTGTGAACTAAATTAGCATTTTGTTTATTTCTTAGAATCTTGTAAGGTAAAAGGAATTTCTAGTTCATACTATATTGTTTTTGATCAAACGGGGTAAAACATCCATGACAAAGTGATATTGAAAAACAATGGGAATGTTTCAAGAAAGATGAACATGCAGAAAACAAAACACATTTTGTGGTGTGAAACACTGGGACTTTTTTTTTTTAAATCTAAAAGATACTTCATGTCCCTCAGCAACTGTTTGTCTTCTTTATGACTGAAAGAAATTACAACAGTGCAATGCTTCAGAGCAAATTGGACCAAAAAAAAAAATCAATAAATAGGGCAACACACGCTGCAGTTTGCCATTCATATTGATGTTTTTTTAAGTTCCTTCCTCTAAAAACATCAAACCAAAACAAACGACTGGAGAGGAAACATCATTTAGAGAGAAGTTTAAAAATGAGGTACACAAGAGCAGAAATGTGTTTCCACTCCCTGCAGTTGAACAATACTACCCTAATCTGTCAAATCATGTACTTTTACTTCACTGAGTTAGATGATAACTGTCTCATTCACTTAAAATAAAGACAATCTAGGTATTCTGAAAATAATAACTTCTATGTAGGCTGCATTTATTACAAGCCATCAAACCATAAAACTCACTGAGGCAAGCGTATTCCTATAAGAAGTAGTATAAGATGATACTCCTCTCTCTCTCTTTCTCTCTCTCCTACTTCCTGTCAAGCTACTATTGAATAATGGCAACAACAAAAAAAAAAAAAAGCTTAAAAACTGAAAAACTGTGGCAAGGACAAGATTTCAAAGCTATGTAACGAGCTTAGGGACCTCATCATGGAGATCAATGTTTCCAGTGAAATTTCTAAGAGTTTGGATGTTACATCTGAACAGCGCTGCATAGTGTGAATGGAGCACCATGATTCTAAACAACTGTCAACTGTTGCAAATCCTTCACAGTAAAAGTGAACTTTCTGGAAACAAAAAGTACAATACCTAGTAAGGGTAACCACATTTGGAAAAAAACAACAAAAAAAAAAAACAACAACATGTATTTTCATATGATTGCTTATCGAGACCCTCTCAGCATGAGCACAGCTGTCCCCCGTGTCGGTCGCAGAGGATTACCAAATGAAGTGTGTACACCCACTCGGACATGGACCCAGTGTTGTCATGGTGACGGGAGTGCAAAGTGATCCCCCTGATGGCCACTGAAGCACCCGTATGAAACAAGGCTTTTTTTTTTTTCTTTTTCTTTTTCTTTTTTTTAGAGATCTGGAATTATCTGCGCCATACTGAGCAGGTACAGTTGTTAGTGCATTAATATTCCCTTTTTAAAAATGGATTAAGGGTTTCTTAGTGATTATTCATACTCTTTGCTTTCAAAGTGCTTTTCCGTGGCGAGTGTCACTGATGTGCTTTCACACTAAAATGGGCTGAAGTGTAAAGAGCAAAAGGGGGGGTGCAGGTACAAAAGGATGATGACAGACCATCACACTCTCATGCAATATGACAGGAATGCTTTTTCCTCAGTGACCAATGATTACTTTATGTACTGAGAAAGAACAAAAATTGTTTTCACTGACCTGTTTCAGATCTTGCTGTTTGTTGCATAACTATTATTTTAACATGAAAGATTACACTGACAATATAAAGGTGCCATTCTTTCTGCTATGGGAGTGGATGACCGTTCTCCACGATAGAAACGTAAAAAAATGATGTTTCTATCGATTGTTAGACATGGCAATTAAATGAAATAAAATGAAATAGAGAATTAAAACTAGACAGGATTATATATATATATATATATATATATATATATATATATATATATATATATTTATATACTGTGTGAACACATTCAAGGGGAAGTGAGGTAGAGTACAAATACAGACTGCACAGCATTTAAATGTCAAGAAGCTCTTTGAGCGAAAGAAAATACCACTTAATGTGAAAGCCATCTCTCAGCCTGCAGGTTTTTATTTTTACAGCTTTTACTAAACTGAAAAAAAGTGAGAAGTGTAAGTGTGTGTATGAAATCTGGACGCATGTCGAGTATGTGTGTGTGTGTGTGTGTGTGTGTGCGTGTACATGTTGACCACATGCTGAAGGACACCGGGGTTGCACTGATTGTTTTGCTGTACACATGCTGTAAGAACGGCCTAGGTAGGGTCTGCAGGGACGATGGGGAGAAAAGCAGAGCGAAGACAAAGGCAGAAAGTCACCAAGCAGCACTGCCGGCTGTTTCCACTGTTCTGGGCTTACCATAACATTTCCCAGAGCATGAATGAACTGCCAGGTGACACGCTCCTAACAGCTTGCTGCGTGATCGTTTTTCACCCTTTCAAAGCATTTACTAAATGTTTGCAATGACACAAAATCTTATAGTTTGTTTTTTTTTTTTTTTTTTTTTTGGAAAAAAGCAACAAAACAAAAAAAGAAGTAATTGAATGAGATATTTTTGAGAATGTCTGAATTCTCATCTACTTGAAATAAAATTTCTTGAATAGTATCAATATTTTTATCTTTTTTTTTTTTTTTTGTTACTTAGAAATTTGTGCTAATCATGTCAGGACATGATGTTCACCATCTTGACCGTGTTTTGAACAACTCAGTTGCATTGATTTATAGGGGATTGATTAGTCGGTGATTGGATAAAAATCTAAGCCAGTCGGAGCTAGAGGAGGACAAATATGTTACAGGAGTGTTTGTAACAAACAGGCTCATACCCAATATACACTGAAAAGTAAGCAGTTATAGAAGAAAGAGGATAGTGGCAGGATTCACCATCAGTGGCTACAAAGTGTCAGAGGCGAAAAGTTAAAAATTGACAGCAATGTATGCTGGCTGATGTTCTCTGTGATGCACCGTGGGTTGAGAGATGTGAAGCACTTTCCTATTTATGAGTTGGAATACTTTTTTTTTTTTGCTTTACTTCTAAAATAAAGATGATACTGGAAAGATTATTGAAGTTTTAGGGCATGTTGACATGACATTGTCATGTAGTACCTGCAGATTTGTCCACTTGACATCCATGATATAAACCTCCCATTCCAACATGTCTCAAAGGTGCTCAGTGGAACAAATATCTGGTGACTCAGCAGTCATTTGATTACATTACACTTGTCATGTTTAAGAAACCAGTTGACAGTTTCTTAATGACATGGTGCATTGTCCTGCTGGGAGTTACAGAAGATAAATAAAGGGACAAATATGGTCAGCAAAAATATTCGGGCAATGTGTGGCATCCAAATAGTGGTATTAGCGGCCTTGCATTTGGTCGAGAAAATATGCCCCAGATCATATCCCATCATCACTAGCTTGACACTTCGATTCAGGGTAAGACAGAGCCATGCTATAATACTGTTTACACACCAATTTCTGACGCTATACAAATTTCACAGCCCCTTTTCTGATTGTTTCAAAGAGCAAAATAATGCAATCAAGAAGCTCAAAATCACCTGAAACTGATTTCTTGAACATGACAGTAGTGTGGAGAGTCACCAGACTTCAATCCAACAGAGTAGTTTCATGATGGGGAGGAACAGGAGATTCACATTGTGGATGTGCAGCTGACGAATGTGCAGGAACTGAGATGCTTTTATGTAAATATAGAGCAAAATCTCTAAGGAGTGGTTTTTGAAGGTTTCTTGGCACTAGTGACCTTTATTTGCAGTATATTGGACAGGAAATGGACTGAGAGACAAGAAGAGAAGATCTGTAGCGAAGGCAGTCGTCTGAACCACAGATAACTGCGTTGCTGACTAATAGCATCCGTGTATTGAGCGGCCGCTCCACCTCTAAATCACATACTGCCCCAATCTTTGAGGAAAGTCTGACCCCTTGTTGAATTAATGCTACAAATAATTACTGCAATTCCAAATTCAAAAGTTCAATCTGATACTTGTATTGTGCATCTACTAAAATATGCCTGTGAGTGTATATCAAAATAATCCTTTAAAAACTTTTTTCAAACCACAATTTGAGCTGTGATTTTCTACCACTGGTGCGCTCAGAAAGTGATGGCTGCGACCCTACGGGGTCTCAAAGAAATGTTGTGGCAGGCGTCTTATTTTTCAGCAGGGAAACCGCAGCAATGGAGGTCAAAGACCACAATAGCTTTGCCATTAAATCAGAAAAAGGAAATCTCTGAAATTGTTTGTAGTGGATCTGCTGGAATTACATGGCTACCCACAGTATGAAGTCAAAGCTCAGAACTGAGACACAGTGTGCTACTGTTTTGTAAAAATGTCCATCCACATTCATGTTGTAGGCAAAATACAAATAAAGACTATACCATCTACAAAAGATGGCAATCAATTGGTAAAGTATAGGTAGGCTTACTAGATTTGCATTCAACAGAAGGAAAACAAGACAATAGGAAAGTGGAGTATAGTAATCTTTGTGCCCTTGTAGCAGAATGCCTTTGCTTTTAAATCTCCATTCCTATGATGTAAAATCAGAGCAGCCTTTCATCTTTGCTAGTGAAACATTAGACTGTGGTGTTACTACCTGACTTCAGCTGCATCAAACATTTTTGTCAGATTAAGGAGCTAAACAGCCGCGGCCATACATCACAATTGTACGAGGTTATGTGCAAGCTCCTTGAGCTGGTGAGCTGGGCTTCATGAATCTTTAAATGTCAGAAAGATTTACAAGTACGCAAAAATATATACACAGTTGCGGCGGCGCAGCTGCAAGGAAGACCAAAAGTGATGTGGCCTTCACAGATGTTATAGCCCATCATTTCAATTAGGACATGTGTGCCCAATGTGGATCTGATGAAGAGAAAGACACAGCATGGAAACACATTAAGCATGCTTTCATTGCAGCAACATGTGCCACGCACTCTCCAAATTACCCTAATGATAGTAATTACAAAGGCACATTCAAGTCTGTGTTTGGTTAAGTAAGGGTTACGGAATGTGTGCAAATATTCCTCTGTGGAACTGCATCTTTTTATAATCACCAGTTGGTAATTTTCCATTACAAGACCAAAGAGTTTGGTTAACTTAGTAATCTAAATACTTCCCTACATATCTTGAAAAATAATCAGTATTTGTTATCTGCATGAATCTAAACCACCATAAATTAGTATGATTTACAATTATGGATACATCTCAATGAATTAAAATGTCAATAAAAGGTTAATTACTTTCTGTAGTTCCATTTTAAAAACTAATGTCACTATATACATTCATTATACACAAAAAGATATGTCTATTTCATTTCAGGACAATTTTGGACTTAAAGCTTTTTTGATAATTACAATAACACCTATGACAGATTAAATTGAAAATATTTTTTAAAATATAAAAATGACTTAGGCAAGCATGGAGAAGACTGCTAACTTGATAGTTGACCATCAGTCTGTCATTGCACAGAAGGAACAATGACATATACGCACACTGAAAGTTGAGTGGAAGAATAAAGAATGGTGGTAAAAGATGCACAAGCAACAGGCATAGTCTCAGCCTAGAGAGGATTGTGAAACAAAGCATACCTGTTTAGGGGAATTGACATGGAATGGATTTGATCTGAGTTAATGTTTGACACCCAATATTTGTTAGATGTAAGCCTTGATTATGAAAATTCATAGTTTTAAAGGATGAATAATACTCTGTAAAAATGTAAATTGAATTACTGAACTTTCAGATATTTTGTTAAGATGTAACTGAAGTATTATTTTATTAGTCATTACAAAGTATTCTGACATTGTGCTGTTGATCTTTGTAATAATCACTATGACAAATAATTTTAAACAGTAAAACTATATATTTACAAAAAAGTGAAACAAGAAAATGGAGAACAGATGTGAAAATAATTAAAAGTTGGAAACATGTGCCATGAAATGGGATTCAATTTTGTTTTTACAGCAGTTTTACAGCAGTTTAACGCATTGACAGGTTTACTCCAGCAGTAAACATAATATTCAAATAGGCTGAAAGTTATAAAAACACTCAATCAATTTTCATTATCCAATATTTATGCTCCTTTCAACTTTTGCAGGATTCCAGCTTTAGTTTGCAGTTTTTAAAACATGGGGAATTTTTATAAACAGCCTGAAGCGTATAACTGTTTTTGTTAATCAGAGCTTCTGACCTGAAGCTTTTTTTTTCAAATGGATGACGAACTCGACAATCTTGGGAAATGTAGACCCAAAATATGGCCCTAAAGCACTGAGGAGGACTTTTTCTTTCTTTAGTTCACTCTTATTTTTGAAGTTCAAAGTAGTATGATGCCACAAGGCCTTTGAAAATCCTGTTACCACATATTAAAAAAAAAAGGCAAGTGGTTACTAACGTCCTGACATTCACAAGGCTTCAATAAGAAAAACTGCAGGGGGCTGCAACTGCTCATGCTTAAAGAGCTCTGCTCTCCCTGGGGCTGGACGGAGGCTTGTCGCTACGAGAATGGGACACAGTTATTTAAATGAAAAAGGTTCCGAAAGGTTCTTGTGCTTTATTAGTGTGAAGAAAAATACATTTCATATGAATCCACACAGAAAAGGGAAGAGGAAGACAAATAGCATTTGCTACTATCATAAATAACATTTTGCCCACTGGCTTCCAGTGTTCAAAAAGGAAACAAAGAATTAGACAGCAAGGTTAGGGAAGAGATGTTCGGTCATGCAAGCCAACTTTTTGTTTTTTTTTTCCCTGTTCTCGGTTTCAAATAAATGAAAGCTTCATCAAACCGACAACTTGTTTATAAACTATTTTCACATCCAGGATGGAACTCATTTCTCACGTATTCGTAGTGTCTCCAGTTTACGTACAAGGCTAATCTCAACAAACTATCTCCCTCAACACCAAACCAGTTGGCTGAATAACGTGGACTAAGTTTTTCTTCCACATCACAAGAGAACACCATTTGTTGTGCTTTTGACCACCCACACGCACGCACGCACATGCACACACACACACACACACACACACACACACACACACACACACACAGACAGAAAGAAGCTACTGTTAGCTTACTTTTTTAACAGCATGCAATCTGCTGTTTTACAGGAAACATTATAAGCTTTTCAATCGATAAAACTCTAAAGTTCAAACTGCAGTCCTAAATGGATGGAGTCCTGCAACTTTTAGATGTATCCCTTGTCCTATATACTTGAATTAAATAATGAAACTGCCTCACTAGCATGCAGTCAAGTTTTACAGAGCTTTGCTGATGAGCTAATATTGGAGCCATGTTTCCTCATGGGCATGGCATGTGTTCACTGACATGTTTTTGCATGTGGACCAAAATATGAATATACACCGATATTAAATTACGCACCTAATTAGGCTCATTCTAAAGGCTCAACCGGTTGCATTGGTATATATTTAGGAGTATCTGAGTAAAGAGGGCCCAATATGCATCCATGCCACATTTTTTTAGGGTTTAGTTGGTCAAAGCAATTAAAGACCTTGTGTTATTTTCCTTCCACTTTAAAATTATTAGCTACCTTTGGTTTGTCTGCAACACAAATGCCCCAGAATATATGTTGAGATTCACAGATGAAATGTGACAAAATGCAAAAATAAAAAGTTAGAGACATGAATCTGTTTGGTAGGCACTGTGTCAAAACAATTTCTGCCGTAGCTCCATCTGAAGAAACAGTGGCAATTTTCAAGCTCCTCCTCTCTCTCAGCCCTCCTTATCCTCTTGCCTTCCTCACACCCACAGAGACAGTTTCAGGGCCCCATGTGGAAGACGCAGAACCGAGACCAAACTCCTCTGGGGAGTAGCTACCTAGCAGTGGTACACCTGCCACATAATATTTCAAAGGGTGCAGAACACATACACACTGTACTGAATGTTTTCTAGTGCAACACCACTGAAACCTACAAGAAACATGATCTTATGGGAATACATTACTCATATAAAACATGGCCATATGGTACGGTACAGATCAAACATGGTGGAAGACTTTTGAGGTTACCACACAGTAAGTAAGCACACATGCACTGTGAGGTTGAAAAGATTGTGTGGCAGAATTTTATCAGAGACTGAATGTCTTGCAATAATATATAAGGAAAACAAACATCTTAAACCAGCCGAAAGTACTAACTCCAAATTCTTTATATTAGGTGTTTAATATAATAAATGGCTCACTTCACTGTATATTTTAAGTTGTTGGATGCATGCTGAGATAAGGAACTTCCTCTTCAAAACTTAGAGAATGAGGCAAAATATCTCATACTGACTTCAGAGTAAAATATTTTAATAAAAAAACACAACATTCTTTTTCACACTAAAAAAGAATCTTGACATCTTTCAGCAAAGTTTCATTTTCTGTGTCACAACAGCGATGCTGCTCTCAAAAGATGTTATATTAGATGTTGCATTGGTATTGGCGTTATTGAGTCTAATTACAGTGTTATTAAATAACAGGGTATTTGTTTTTGGGGGGAATTAGGAGGTTGGTGACTTTTATTTTGGCCAGGCAGTGTGATAAATACTGTACCCGGCTCACCTTTTTGAGAACTTTGAACTGAGCGATGCCGTTTTATGATTGGCTACAATTCTTCCATGATTTAAACGCAGAGAGTTAAACTAAAATATCATGTCCTAAATATCTAAATAGGTTAAACCGTTTTATTTTTGCATTCCAATATTTTTGCCACTAAGCATGAATCTCCATGTTAGTTGGCGGCTAACGGGAGGAGCACACAGGCTGATTGCTACAACTTAATGCACTATTTCACTTCTAACTTTTCTTTCAGGTCAATTTACAAGTAAGTAGCTGAACAGGTCAGCAGCTAAAATAACAGCATGTTATCAGCTTATATGCTTAAACATTATCAACATTTTATTAAAGAGAAGCACCGACTTTGTAATGTTTTTAAAGTTACCATAATTATATATTCTTAATAATCTGCTTTCAAGCCAAAAGTCTTAGATTCGCCTTGCTTTTTTTTTTCCACCTATTTTGGGATTTTTGAGTATAAAAATATACAGTTTAAGAAAATCAAAAGGACAGGTTACAAGAAGCACAAAATAACACAAACAAAATACATGTAAATAATCTCACACCATTATATATTTTTCAACCCTTTTGCAAACAAAATACGATAAATGAAGAAGAAAATAACTGTGAAGTAATTTCAGAATGTTTAGACAGTGGACTATAAACAAAAGATTTTAACATGGGTGCGCCGAACTAGCTTGTCAACAGGTACAACACTGATAAAAAATAAAAAGGAAACAGTCAGTGCTTACCTTGCTTTTTAATTTGAAAAAGAACAAAAGTTATTTTAAAAAACTAATTATGTTTAGAGGATTTAAACTTTGTGAGAAAGCAGCTTTGCTTACTCATCTTTGTATTGTAATATGTGAATATTGGAGATGATTAGTGATGGCCTTCCCAGTAAAACCACAAGGTATTCATAAAATATTTAAAATACATTTAAAACAAAACATGACCCTCCCTCCCCCCTCTTCTACTGGCTTCTTATTAAGGGCCAATTAATCCTAAATCAAGGTCTACTCATAATTAAAGTCTTTCATGTCTTTTCGATGTTAGGAGCCTGAATTTGGGGTTTATTTAATTCATGCCTGAGTCCATGTGACTTTTAACCATTATACTGTTCTCTAGGTCATTTCATCTGAAGCCATGTTTAATAAACTTCATCACTGAAGAACTGCTTCTCCCATATTTTTTTTATTATTTTTATTGAATGAACTGTGTAATTTAGTTTTCTTACTTCATTAATTGTCATTTTTATGTCTTGTTTCAGGAAAAACCAGTTCAACCCTTTTACTATTGATATTTATATGTCTCCACAGGCTTGGTGTGAAGCACTTTAAATTACCTTTGCATGTAAATAACCCACTTTTAGAACCTGGCCAATTGCTGTTTGCTTTTCAAAATCTTTTTCCTTTATTGTTTTATATTTCCGTCTTTTGTTCACATTTTCCTGCATCACTCTTTTGGTAGGGTCATAAAATGAAATGCACTCAGATGCCGAATTTAGCGAAGGTTTATGTCTTGAGAATGCAAGGTCATGCATAGCATCGGTTGACTTCCCACCTGCTTTATTGCAGCCTGGTTGCCGTGTGTATTTATCAAAGATGCAGTCATTTTTGCACCGAAGGCTGGGCCATGCTGTGCATATGCTCACTTTGTTACCCCCTGACATAAATGCCTCACCAGGGAGAAGCTTTTATTAAAGCACATACTGTATAAACTCTTTCCTTTTAGTAGCAGGGGAAAAAGCTGAAATGCATCTATTTATGGAGTCTTTCTAAGCATTAGACTAAACTTAGAGTTTGACCTTGCAACTGCATGAAACGTGCATTAACAATAATTATAAGACGACTTGTAAAAAGAGTATTTAATTCCCAGTTGTATAATTGTATGCAGGACAAAATGTAAAATCAATAACTCGTATCACGAAAAATAAAAATGACTGAGTGGGAAGCTTTGATGCAAAAGAGGAAGCAAGTAGTTGGGTTCTTTTTTTTTTCAGCTTTTTCACAGACACACCGAGTCCCTGAACTTTTCAAGACATTCTCTGGAGGATAAAGAAAGCAAACAGAAGATAACAAACTGGGGCTCCAACTACTAACATGTCTCCTAATGCAGGGTGCACTTTAGGGTGAGCTTTGATGGCACAGGCAGTCCGGTGATGTTTCCATGTGATTAACAAACATAGGGGGGCCTAGTAGCGCACACACATATATACACTGCAAGGACTGTGAGATTAAGGTTAGGACAATGATGGACCTGAGTCTGTTGCTCTTCCCAGCCTCAGCTCGTATAATTTATAGCAGCCCTGTCTTCTGCACAACAGCCTCTTGTTCTTTGGAGCATTTTGGCAATGAGAGACACATGGTGCACGAACATTTGTCTTACTTTGAAACGACACCTGGGATTAATGAGATAATTTGGACTACTATACAAGATTGGCACGGGCAGTTTCTGTATGTGTGGTCTTTGCAGAGCTGCAGGCCCAGTTATTACAGGGTATTAACGAAACTAAATAGTACCTATTCAATGGGAGGAATACCTTCAGTGGAAATTACTGAATGTTAACATTATTATACTTTGAAATGTTTGAAAAATATATTATTACAAGCTTAATGTATTAAATTAAAAGTGGAACCAGCAGCATTTTTCAGTTTTCCAGCAACAAAAAGTTGTTAAAGACATTATCGTTATTAATTTTATAGTGATATTTTCCCTACTCTCAGTCACATTGCAACTCTCTTACCAACACAGACAGGTTGTCTTTTAAAATACTTGAGACAATTTGTCAAAATACTTTCCTTGACAACAAAAAAAAAAAAAAAAACACACCCATTAGTTTTGTTCCTGATTTATTTATTTTTTTGTCCCACAAATTTCTAGCTTTACAATGTCAGAGAATATCATACATTAATGCATTTAATCATAGATTGTTTTAATTCTTCTTTTGACATAATACTTTTCTCATAATTATGCAACATTGATCTAGAAATGTCTAAGTCTATTAGTAATTAAAATTTACTCCTCTGTGGTCATATTATTGTGTTTTTTATTTTTGTTTGTTTGTTTTTTCCTACAATGTTCCTAATACTTTGTAGTTGCCTTCTGAATATATTGGGGGATTTTTTTTATTTTTTTTTATTTTATTTTTTTTAATCTGAACATGTTGTAGTTTTTAAAATTGCAAATCTTTTCATGCTTACTTAATATACACTGGCTCCTAAATTACTCATATACATTAGACCTGGATGGTAGACAGAAGATGGAGAGTGATTTTATTTATCTTTTTACTTCCAAGTTTCACAAGGTGAGCTGAGTAATCAGTCATCAGTTTGACTCTGCTATAAAAATCATTTAGCCTAAAGCCTCGGAGCAAAAAAGGAGATCTCATTCTGCCAGATCTAGCAGATGCCTATACTAAAGTAGTGACCTTTAAAATATGCCTTCCCATCTGATTTCCATTTTAAACAAACACATTAAGAAATAGGAAAAAAAAAAAAAAAAAAAACAGTAGATACACATAAAATCACTAATTACTTCGGGGTAATATGCTTGTCTTAGCATAAGAGGATTTATTTTGATTTATGTCACCCATAACCTTTCCTTCCAACAAGTAATTAATAGTGCTCAAAAAGGACACAGCTTAGATATTTTATCTTTTAAGACTAGACTATTTTCTATCAAGGTAAGATTTGGCTGTCAGACCATGCTTTGGGGAGAAAAAAAAATCTCTTTAATCCAGGCTGAAGCACCCAAATACGGAGACAGATCGGCCAGATACTGCATTTTCAAAGCAAATCAGTTCTGGATATAAAATGAAACGCTGAGGAGCAAGTTAAAACCATTTTATATAGCAGTGCGGCTGCTCAGGCAGAACTGAAAATGGTTCTTCACAGCTGACTGAAGAGAAAGGGAATCTAACGACGGACAGAAACTCAAGGTTGCTGTCAGTGTGCCTCTACACTTCAGGATAAATGATAGAAATAGATGAGTTTACACTCCGCAGCCCCTCGGCTGACAAATATATAACTCAGTGAGCTTAGGTAAAGAAGATGCAAAACGTGAGATGTGAGATTACATTTATAACTTCACTCTATACTAAAGCAGACAGTTAAAATTGTTTTGGGGATTTCAGATGCATGTCCCAGAGTACTTGTTACTGAAATATGTGCCTGTCTTTGACGCACACTTACGTCTTTCAAGGCCAGCTGCATTTTTCACCCACTGTTTTCACAACAGTGTCACCTTTCTCTTTGCAAGCAGAAAAGATGCATTCTTTATGTCATCAGTGTTAAAAATTCACTCTCAGTGCCACTGACAGGTAACATTGGCTCATTTTAAAAAGGTATCTAGAATACTGTAAAGTTTGCCCTGAACCACTTCCACTTGTTTTGTAATGTGATGGTCTAAGTTCTCTGATAACATTGAGTAAAAATGCCATAGTTTTAAAATTAAAAGAAAAGAAAAAACATCATGGACTAATTATTTTTATTTAAACAAGAAAATAAACAATTATTCTTAGCCTATTAAATTTTAAATCTAACTTTTTTATATATATATTTAGATTAATGTCTAAAGCAGTCTTTGCCCCTGCCACATTTTGCCAAATTTGCCTTAGCAGGCCATTTCCATCTACGGTCCCCAACAGACTAATGGCAGGGCTGGTAGAGTATGACAAACATTGTAGTCAAGTAAAAATAACACTACTTCAACAAATGTAACATGGCAGAAAACAGCATTCCAACAACAAGGTTTGCTTACAAATCAGAAGTCTCACTTCAACATAAGTTGTAGGTGTGGCTACTCGTTACTCGTGAGTGGTAGATTATCCAGAAAACTTACTCGAGAGTAGCAATATTTAATAATACTACTCAAGTAAAACTAAAAAGGGATAATGTAGTAAAACTACTCCTACAAGTATGTATACCCAAAATGTTATTGAAGTAAATGTAGCTTGTTACTACCCACTTCTTTGACAAAAGGCAGGGAACAAGCAAACTGGTACAACACAAAGCAGCTGTGGCAGAAGCATTCATTATACATTTTATTGCCAATGCTTATTTGCGCAACATCACTGTTAATATAGAATTAGAGAAAACTTATACATGCAATTGTGCATAGATTACAACTACAGGGTTAAAATTATGCCACTACAAGTGTTGTCAAATGAATAGCAGCTAAGTAAATCATAATCTAGACACACCATGTTGAATTAGATTCATATTTAAAGTAGATTTATAACCAACACTTGACAATCATTAATTCAGAGCTGTATATTGCTCCATTAGTGTGCATGCATATTCATGCACACTGTATACTTGTCTAAGCATAATTTGCATTTTTGTACATCATCCGATAAAATGCAGGAATGAGGAGCTACGCCTCGATGAGGGCCTAATCTCACAGCCTGTTGACACAAAAACTGTTCCTTTGAGAAAACTGATCAAAGATTCCTCTTTACTGCCTGTGACATAATGTATAATCAGCGAGCTCTGCGGAGGGCGTCTGTGGGAGTTGGTGTTTGTGCATCTTTTGAAAGGCAAGACTGGAGGCAGGGGCCTTCTCCCATGTTGAGACTTGGATGAAAATTTTTGTGTTAATACAGCAAAAAGCCAGTGACAGCATGCTTAATTATTTTTGGCTGCACCAGGTCCTTCCAAAGCGCAGCGATGCACAGCGGTGTCTGCCTCGCAGGGGGCAGACGCCTGCCGCCATCTGGGGGTGTCTTTACCTTGGTCTTGTTAGCATAAACTTAACTACAGATTTGCAAAATTACCTCGGAGACATCTTTAAAATAAACACTGATCTCAAGTTCTGTCGAATTCACTCCTCTAATTGCAAATCTCACAAATAAACAGGTTGCATACAATTTTCACCTTGCAGCGAAGAAGAAAATGGAAAAAGGAACCTCAGTGGACATGAAAATGAAATATGAGAGTGTGAAATGGGGGTAAAAGCAACTGCTGTTTTTTTTTTTTTTCTTTAAGCAACTTCTCAGGTTGGGTGTGACATTGTTGAGCAAGACTACAGGAAGGGCACAATGTCTCCCTGATGACTTGCTCTCTCTACACAACAGGAAAACAAAAAAGTATATCTCCCAACACTTCTAACTCTAAAAATATTTTTATGAAAACTGGTTTCCTACAAAGCCCTCCAAAAGTATTTTATCACACTACAAACACCAACCTTCATGTATTTAACTGAGAAGTGGAAGAAAAGTGATGCAAGTCTTTCACATTTTTTAAATGTGAAAGACATTTCACATTTACATAAAAATCTTAAGTGTGGTGTCCCTGTTTTGCAAGACTTTTGGAGAATATCTCTACCAGCTTTGTGTATCAGGAAACTGAAATTTCTGCCAGCCCTTCTTTCCAAAATATTTCAAATTCAGTAATCTATGGACATATATGTTCAAGTTTTGCCAACGGCCTCTGAGTCGTTGATTCAGAGCCCGACTACTCTGAATCAGTTGGGTTAAGGTCTGAACTTTAACTAGACCATTGTAATACATCAATATCCTTAGATCTTGGCCATCGCATTGTTACTGTGGCTCATTTGTTAGGGGCATGTCGTACTGGACAGATGTTTCAGGTTTGCATCATATTTGGCTCGTCCCAAACCTTCCACTTATATGATCAGCATTTTTTTCTGTCTGTTGCTGGACTCCTTCATCTACATGTTACTGTTTGTTCACTAAGGTTTTGTAAAACGAAGGAAAAAAACCTCAGAGGCCTTCAAAAAACAGATTGATTCATACAGAGACTGCATTGTACACAAATAGACTCCATCTACTAATAATTTGAGGGCAAGTGGTTGAATTGGATTTTACTTATTTTTTTTTTATATATATTTTGTAAAACTACAAAAAAAAAAGTTCCAGAACAAAACTGTTTGCAGGATACCATAAATCTAATCTTGCTAGCAGTTGTGATCCCAGAAGAAAATAAGGGGAAATAGAAGGTTACTTCAAGTTTCTTCTCCATATAGAAAGTAACCTCTTTCCTCTTCTGCTACCCTCCCACTGAGCTAAAAGGAGAAGCAGGTTGTCAGGCACCCACCACTGACCTGGGAAATAAATCCTTTAACAGGTGGCCAGCATAGAGGGGAAGGGCTAAATCAGCAGCACACCTTCCTGCTGCTGCTGGCGAGGCTGGCTGCTTTATGTGCTTTAATTACGCAGCCCTCCAAAACCATCACCCTATCCTCTCCTTCCACACAACCACCCCTGCCCTTCATTCACCCTCCATTTTGGCAAAGCAAACGTAAACAAGCACGATGAAGTGCAAGCGGTGTGTTAGACTTACACACTCCAACTCAGGGAAGTTTTAGTCAAATAAACTAAACGTGGGGCCTGTAAGGCTCTCACTTAAGTTGTACAAGCAGGAGAATGTTGCTCTGACATACATTCCTGTACGCCACCATTCATTGATCCATTTCATGTGATGTTAGTGAATTTTGGCCCTTGACTCCATTAGTCTCTGTAGCTAAGCAACTGAGTGTTACAGTGAAAAAGCAGCGCTTCCGGCGGTTGCTAGGGAACTGCTGGCGAGTGTTACCACTTGTTAACCGCACTTCGATAGATCAGCCTCTAATGGTTCAGGTCTGATGGAGCTTTGCCTAAAAGGAGATGAGAGATCGGCGAGTAGGCAGCATCCTCCGTCTAACCGGCTGCAGCATATGTCACAGCTGACATGTCCCCAGAGTGCCTCACATCAGCACGCATAACAACCAGTTGAAAATAATGTCAGGGTTTTTCCCTCAATAGAAAACCTTTTGCATAAAAGTGGAGACTGAATAATTGAGAGGTGTAAGGGGGGTGCAGGGTGCCTCGGTTGGGGAGGAGGGAAGTATGCCTGCCAGCCAAATCCATTAGCCAGGCCCTGCTTGGCCGAGGCAGGCGGCTGATGGGAAGGCTCTGTTATCGGACACTAAAGGACACTAGGGCTGGCCATCACCACGCCTGCCCTCTCTACTCTTTGCCGCAGGGAGAGGGAGACAGAGAGGGGAGAGGAAATGAGGGAAAATGACAGAGACAAAAAGAGAAACTGAGAGAGACCAGTGAGGTTCAATAACAGAAAGAATGAGGAGGTGTTGCCCTACTACAGCTTTATAATTGGCCTGCAAGGACGGTCAAATGAGAGGCTACTTATCGCACATAGCAGTTGTACAGAAATACCAGCCCATCTCTATAGCCAGAACTCATTTAAAAGCGTATTAGGACAAATGCACAGAAAAAAGCAGACACCCCCTCTATTTAAGCTATGATTGAAAAAAAGTATTAGGGGGTTTATTGCCATAAAAAAAACCCGATGCCTCAGGTTCTTTTGGGAGCAAAATTGGCACTCAGAATATCTCCAGTGGATCCTCAACCCACAGTAGGTTCCACAAAGAACTTTTTAAGATAGTAGAATCTCTAGTAATACAAAGGGTTCAGGCTCATTGTTTTACGATGTGTGTAAATTGTTCTAAAAAGCAGTTCAAAAATGATTAAATGCCATGTGTGGTGTGCTGACAAAAAAAGGATGGGAGGCACAGCGGGGTTTTTGTTTTAATCTGCTAATGCTACGGGTATCCTGTCTTCTTCAAGTGGTGGGAAAGGCTTTTGCTTTAATTATAAACAAATTTTATACTGTACGGAAGCAAAACTGCGAGCAGGAAAAACAATATGGAGTACATATTATTTGGTTTATGTCATACTATACTGTGGTTTTGGTTTCAAAACTGCTAAGATTTTCCACCAAACTGATTAAAGCTTGTTTAATAAAACTCCAGGAAACAGTTCTAGAGGAACCCAATATTTTTTTTATGGTTGCATGCATCAAAGACTATTCTCTATCCCCCAGTTGTGGCTCTAAAATGTGAATAAGGTAGTAGAAATAAAACAACAACACTTAAACTCAGCCTACAAAACAAGAGAAGTTTCACTTTTTGGAAATCTTATTCAATTTGAAAATTATAGTAAAGGATCTATCACTAGATAGTTTATGCTGCTTTAAACTACAAGTTCCATGCTCAACTAATTAATCAGATAATAAACCAAACTTTATTTGTAGAGCACTTTTTATGCAGTCAAATGTAACAGAAAGTGCCTTACTGAACAACATGACTCATTTTATTACGTCTATTTTCCAACCCTCACCTATTGTCATGAGACACGGATGACTGAACGAATGATATCACAAATACAAGAGCCTGAAATGAGCTTCCTCCAGAGAAAGACCACAGATTGGTGATGTGCTGAACAGTATGGACATGAAATGCTGCTCAGTGAGGAGGGGAAAACTATTGTCGTGCTTTTGGTTTCCGGTGTGATGGAGGCGTGTGGGTAGTGAAGATACACGACAAAAAAGAAAGGTCTCTTGCATAAACTTTACTTCTTCCAGCAACAATGAGTTACAATGGCAACTGAGCTGTTTCAACGCAAAAACTGTGTGGTTTCCTGCCTCTAGCTCTGGCACAGACAGCATTTAGCAATGTCCGGACAGTGAGCAGTGAGAGCCATGACCAACAACAACATGAACAACTAATCTCGCGATACTAGCCTTGCCGCCAGAGCTGTGTTGCATTCGCTGATCTAACATAGGCTCGGAGAACTAAAATACAAAACTAAGCTTAAAGTCTAATAAAGTTTAACCTTCCTTACACTATTAAATTCTATTAAGAATTAAGAATTGTGAATAAAATACAGTAAATTTTTCTGGTAATGTTTTGGACTTTTTTTTTTGGAGAATCCTGGAAATCCTTCCCACCGGATGGGAAGGGAGTTGGACAACTAACGTAAGAGCGGGAGTAACGGAGGGCTACCATAAGAGTGGGTAAATAAATACTACCGTAAGACACTAATGTGAGAGCGGGGTGGGGAGATTGGGAGTTTAGGGGGGGACACAATGCGAGATATTTACGGGAAGATAATAATACGGGAGCACGGTGGGAAAGAGGGGATGAAACGACAGTTTCCCGGGCAAAACGGGAGACTTGACAGATATGAAATGTTTTTTGAAGCAAGCGTCTGCCCATGTGCCTTCAAATGCTACATCTCTATCCAATTTTTCCAGCACATCCATCATTTAAATGCGTGTAGTTGACACTTATTGTCTTGGTATGAATATTCGACGGAGGGACCGTCACAAGTTGGGATGTAGTCCTACAGTAAAGTCCGTGCCGACATGCAAGCAAGCACGCACGCACGCACGCATATGCACATCGGACAAAACTTACTTTTTGGTTGCAGCACAAACTCGCACGGTTTGTCGTGGGTGCACACGCGGTGTTCCTGCCTCAGTTATCATAACCATCCCAGCTGGCAATTTCTAGTACCAAACATTTTCCCGGTTCAGATATTCAAACAAAGCTATTTCCGGATTAAAGCGCACCGGGACGGAGTCATGTGATGACATAATGACGTCATCAAAACGCATTAATTGAGTATTTTCTATTAAATTGAATATTATATATTTGGTCACGTTTCTTTTTTTATGGTTGTTTTATTTAATTTATTTACTTAGATATGGGTTTACTCGAGTTAAAAGTAAAAAGTTAAAAGTAACTGTTTATTTTATTGGATTTTTTTTGTTTGTTTGTTTGTTTCGTTTGTCTTCTTGTGGGCACAGCTTGTGACTATAAAAGAGGGTTTTGCATTGCAGGGAGTAAAGTTTAGACGCCCAATAGGTCTCACTTTTTTTTTAAATCTTTTTTTTTTTTTGACTTTTTTTTTTTTAACCTGCCTGGATGTTTATTGTAAATATGCTGCACAGCTTTTTCCAAAGAAATTTCACTTGAAGACGAGCACAATAAAGACTATCTGAAGTGAACTACGCCATTGGCCTATCTTGTTTTTTTTTTGGTTTTGTTTTTTTTTTGTTTTGTTTTATCCCAGTCATAAAAAAAAAATAAACCACAGAACAAAACACACCAAGTTGTAATGATCACATCACATTTATGCTTCGCAGTCTGCTGAATTGTGGAGAAGGAAACATCCAAACAAAGAGCGGGAGACAGAAAACGGTTCTACCCTGAGATGAGAACCACATCCAGTTCGACAGCATGGCCAAAAAGTCAGCCTTAAGACAACGTTTTGTCTTTCTGACCTTCTTAATACTATGAATTAGCTTAGATATCTGTGCTGCTGTTTCATGTTACAACAGAAAATATTTTAGGAAAGTCCAAAGAAAGAAAGAACAGAAGCTAGTCGTATACTGATCATAGCATTGGAATACAGGTGGTGAATCGTCTGGCCGAAGGACACCAAGGAGAGACAAAAAATGAAAGATGGGGAAAAACAAAACCATAAAACATAAGTAAGGACTTGAGTTTAGCTTCCCTACCCTCCAAGGGCAGCTGACATGCCAAGGCATCAAAATCAATATTTCCCAACATTTCTATTAATTTCTCCAAGATAACAGAACACAGAAGGGGACTGTAAACACTGTCTGAAACTCTAAAGTTTCAGCTTTTCAACACTTTTGTTCTACGATTGCACATCATTTGGGGCCAGTGAAGACTGCCTGAAATCACCAGGCTCTGTGTCGAAATACCAGACCTATCTGTTAGGCATACGCAAGATGTCGAGATGCCATTTTCATCAGTGCAATAAGGTGGTTTATAATGCAGCAATTGTTGACCATCATATTCCAAAAGTCATAATATACACATTTATGATAAGATATTCAGTCTGTTGGATGGAGTCTCATGCAGTAGAAATCCATACTTGACAGTTGTTGCATTTGTGGGTGTACGAACAAAGAACACTTTATGAAAATATTGACGCAACTACCCAAGTTATCAGTCAGACCTTGTTACACCACCTCTGCCAGGAGGAATGGGGTAAAATTCCTGCCAACCACTGTGTGACGCTTGTAGAGGGATATCAAAATATTTGACCTGGTTCACACAATTTAAAAGCCAATATTACCTAACACTAATACTAATATTGAATTTAAAGAAAAGCACCAACCAAAAATATGATATGTACTGATTTAACATGAAAAAAAAATAAAGGAAGAGTTACAACAGTAGATGAATTAAATATATTGTATTCTGAAACTTTCCACTCCTTGTAAGGTCTCTTAATACAACAACAGGTTAAATGATATTCTACACCTAATGTTCAAAAATAGTGTTTAAGTGTTAATAGATGTTATTCAGTGGCGGCAAATTGCTAACTGTGGGTACTCCCATAGTCTTATAATGCCCTGTGTGATTCAATAACAAGAGAACATTTAGCTGCCCAGCATGAGTATATCCAACAGAAAACACAAGACATATTATTAATGCTGTTTTACCAATTACTATACTGTACATAAGACCGCATGCTGAAACTCTAACCACACTAAAATTTCCATTAAAATGCCCCTGAGTCAACAAACCGACCATAATTCCCCTATGATTGCAACATTTTAAACCTTTTCACGATTTATCATCATTCCGTAGTGCCAGAATATTGTCTAGAAAATCTCAGTCCATATTAAAACAGACATTCTGCAAGAACAAATAGCAGATATCACACACTAGTGACACTGCATCACAATGAGCTTGTTATAGTGCTACAGGAAGTGCATCCCTCGCAGGCTCTGAGCCTCATTTGCATGTTTTCATATTTAATTCTGGACAGCAGAGACAGGTTTTGATGTGCCCTAATGTGGCGCCTGACATTCTCCGAGACCTGTAATTATTTCCCTGACCTGCCCAACAATCATCTTTCCTCTCCTTAATTGGTAACATAAACAAATCCTGAAGTAGTCCCAGATCTCTGGGAGTATTTTTCATGCATAACCGCAACGGCAAAGACTAGAGAACTGTTAAATTCCCCCGTGACTTATCACAACTCGTTCCAGTGCTGCTTCATGATGTGCTAAATTACAGTTCCTCTCAAACAGCATGTTTGAAAAACTGACTGATAATTGTTGCACAATGGGAAGCTTTTTTCCAGAGAGAAGCCTAAAGTTTTTAGCAAAAAAAAAAAAAAACAAAAAAAAAAACTGTTGAGCCTATTCAGCTATGGCAGTCATTGATGCTGACTGCATGTTCAATATTTTAAAAGGCTTGTGGATGAGGTGAATGTCCTATTCCCTGGATATAGCAGCATGCTCCATTCAGATATCTGCACTGTGTCACTTTTATTGCAGCTTTCTTCTTGGTGTGTGCTTCATGTTTGGTGTGTTGTCACTGTGACTGAATATTTAATGAAGCAATGGCAAGCTCTCCACTGCTGTTCATCCGGGCATGGAGTCAGCGGAAAAGCTTTCCCTCTCTGGTTTGGCCATCTGTTGGAATCAATAAGGGGGCTAGAAACCCCCAGCCACCATTCAGGGCACAGGCAAGCTGATGATTAAAGGTAACCCCTTCTATGTTCCTGCAAGTCCTGCTCACCACCAAGCAAGGTTAAATGGCAGGTGTTGAAAGAAGAATATTATACCCTGCACAGTAATGCTAATCCCTCAATTAAATTACAGCTCCCGAGCAGACAGGCTGTTCTTCATGCTGCAACTCCAAAAGTAAAGCTCTGCGACATGTTTGAGCACTACAGTCCGCAATTCATGCTGAGGCTTTGGATGGATTTATGGAGGGAATGATACTGTGCAGAAAGACAACAGTACACAATCTGTCTGTGCAGTGTAACTAGACATTAAAAGCTTTGTGATGTGTTTGTTTAGGATGGCAGACGCATTATGAAGCTCTCAAACAACTGGAAGGCACAAAAATCCTCTTTGTCCTGTTTGCCTTCCTCTGATGTTTACAGTACGTGGCTGACATGAGTGCACAGTAATGTCTGACTGAGGCAGATGGAGAAACGAGCGGATCGGTGTCTTTCTTCTCCGAGCCGGAGGGGTGCTCGTCTAATGGGGAAAAATAGTGTTGTTTAATTGTAGTTTATTTCAGACCCTGATTGCTTTTATTGAGTTCCATTATTCTTGTTAATGAGCCCGTAATGTGAACGCTGATGATTTGGAGGCAAGCCTCTCCCCTCACAATGTGAGATCTGAGCATTTTCTTTGGCCACTAAATCCTTGGCTGCATTTTGTTCCAGTGCAAACATCTGTTTGCTGCTCTCTGCATCTCTCTCATTGACCCAGCAATCAGTCAGGAGTGAAACTTTATCTCCAGTGGCTAACATTTCTTACCTGCAAACAGCTCCAGATGTGCAGTGCCTTCCTTGAAGAGTATTTTTACCCCTCAAACTTTTTTTCACATTTTTCAGTGTTATAGCCATAAGCATGGATGCAATTTGTTGGGATTTTACTTATAGAATTAATACAAAATAGGGAAAATAATAGTTAAGTGGAAGGAGAATTATACATGGAACCACCTTGCTGGAAGTGCAGATATTGTGGGTTTTGTCTCCGTAAGCCTAAAACATCTAAAAACAGATTTGGTTTTTCATCTGTCTTTGCAAAACAGCTCTAGCTCTATGTCCGAAAATGTCAATTTTCCAGTCTTATCTCTGATTCATAACTGGTTTATGTTATGAATCAGTAGGCCATTCTAAAACAGTGGTATGTTTTGGACCTTGTCATTCAAATTGTAGTTCAGGTTGCGTGTTTAGGAATGTTCCTGAGAGGAAAAGTGAAACTCTGCAAAGTTTTTGCAGCCAGCATTTTTCCCTTGGTATTATCAGTTCTATCTGTCTTCCAGATCCGTTTCCTCCAAATGTTTGCCATGTCTACAGCACTGCAAACAGGAATTCTTATGGATTTCCTTCAACCTTGGCTTATTTTCACCTTTATGTCATAAAGGCTGCATTTCTAAAGTGAAGAACTTGTAGTCATAGTCAACAGTTTCTCGTACCTGAGCTGTGAATCTCTGCAGCTCCACCAGAGTTACCATGAGCCTCTGGGTTGCTTCTCTGAATAACGTTTTCTTTCCCCGGCTTGTCAGTTTGGGTGAACTAACAGGTACAGCAACAGCCATGTGTTGGTAGGTCTGCAGTCATGCCAGAGCCTTTCCATCTTTATCCGACAGCCAGACCAGAGTTCTGTGTGATGTTTAAAGCTTAGAATATTGTTTCATAACCTTCTCTACAATGTTAATCCAGAGTTTTTCTAATAAGCTCTGAGATCTGGATTAAATTGCACACAGGTGAACTCCATTTCCTAATTAGACAACCGCTGAAGATGTTTTGTTGCCCTATATCATGTTTAAGCGAATCAGAGGCAGTTCTCAGATTTGTATTTGTAAAATATTTTGAAAGCTATCCATCATTGTCCTCCCACTCTCCATTTATTTGCTACTTTGTGCCGGTGTATCAAATAAAATCCCAATAAAATACATGGAAGTACGTGGCTGTAAAGCAATAAAATGTGGGAAATATTTTGCAAGGCACCGTTATAGAAACAAAGTAGTAAAAAATCTGCCTCCAACCAAGGTAAGCCAAAAACAATGATGGCCAAAAACCCATCTGGAAACTGAAAAAAAAAAAAAAAAAAAATCTATTTCGTGAGAGAAGAACATTTTGTCTGCCAATGTGATATTGGCCCAGCAGAATGGCATTAAATAGGGTTATAAAGTGACAAGTGTGCTAAAATGCCATTGGCATTTGGAACAGGGAAAAAGCATTAGCATTGCACAAAGAGTGCATTATGAGTGAATAATGCACTGTGCTACCAGTTTGGACATGCAGCAAAGTGAATGTCAAAACTCATTCAAACACACATTCTTCAGGACATAGTGCTGCATATCATGCTTAAACAAGGATACAAGGAATCCTATCTCCTGCTCCTTCCTTCATTATGAGAAGCACAGCAACAGCACCGGAGGAGGGAATCACAGATATAGATGACAGCAGACAGTCAACATGACGACGGGCCACTCATCATTGGTCAAAGCAGCTTTAGAGCTTAGAACACGGTCCATCATGTGATGAGATGTTCACAATCATGGAGCAACAATGGAGGACGACATACTTTATAGCTGCAAATAAAATTAGCAACACATTGCGCTACGATGATGTAACTCCAAGTATTCCCGAGGCGTTCGCTCATCTGATTAATGCAAAGAGAATAACAAAAGAGGATAACAACTGTCATCAAGTCTTTGAAAGGATAACAACTCCTCACATTATTTCTCCCCATGTATGTAGCTCTGCTCTGATAAGAGTGACACTTTCTGTTCTGGGAGAATGATCTATTGTTTTCTTGCTCTGTATTACTCCAAGCCCAGCATGGCGTCTGATTAAACAGAGCAACGCAGGGGATCATATGATTTGGGAGATATTAGAAAAATTGGAAACTGATAACGACTCCCAAATGTAATGACAGCCTTTTTGAGGAAGTCATTTCATACTTATGAGAGCGCCGTTTGCTCCACAAGATCCGGTCCTATTCTCCGAATAAGCCATTCAACAATCTCCAGGCTGTCAGAACTATCAAGCTTAAATCTCTAAAATTATTATGATTAACTTGTCCTACAAAAATTCAGAGAGTCCATGTTTTCCAGCTGAAGGAGGAAAAACTTGAAGACAGAAATCAACTGCTAACCAACTAAAAAGAACTGCTAAATTATTTTAGATTCTGTCACTTTTGCACAAAGCAAATCTTTTTCCAGCTTTTCCATCAGCTATAACTCCTGTCATGACTGAACAATAACACCCCAACACATGCACACAGCCTGCAAAAAAAAGGAGGCCTCTCTCTTTGTTGCAAGGAGTGCTCTGCAACTTCTGAGAAAACGTAATAGCTGATATAATCTCACACCGCCTCAGTCACAAGAAATAATAGGGTCCTCTCCATTAAAGTCCACATGCGCAGTATTTCTTGTTAATGCGTGTCTAAGAAACGCATTAGGTAATGCACAAAATCTTCCGGCTCTGAATTTGCTGCCACATAATATCCGCTTTTTTTTTTTGCTTTTTTTCCCCCCCTACGAACTAGACTCTGTTCTCTTTTGCAGAGGGTTTATCAGTGATGACATGCTGTGTTCTTGTGTTGACAGAACAGGAGGTTGCTGCACTCCATGAGGCCAACAGAGTACGACCATGCCCCGGCTGTTTCTAAGCCCAGAGGTGGAAAAAAACTTTCCTTTCTTCCCTCTTTGCTGCTTTCTTGCCTCCGTGTCTCTCAACAGTACATCTTTAATGAGTTGGCATCTTTGCTTTGAGTTTTATAGCAACCCCTCTGCACTCATCACCTATTGTGCCATACCCTCACACTCACTATTTCTTTTTAATCTTTTTCTTCTCCATCCAATGCTCTTCCTGCTGGCATTCACAAACCTCCAGAAGGGATAGAGGAACAGCTCCTTCATTTCCTACCATGAAACATTTTCTGCACATTTTTTGAGCTGACATTCACTATGCCTTATTCAAACTCAACATTTGGAGTATGGAAGCAGAAAAAAAAAATCACATCCTTTTAGGGGAGGATATAATGAAGGGAATAAAAGCTCAAGAAATCTGTCAATTAGAAAAAAAAAGTGCTATATCTTGCAATTCCGTTTATGTACAATAGTTTTACAATAGTTATAATCAGGACCAACATCATTTTTGGCACCGTAAAAAAAATGTAATTATTTTTTGTCCGTTAGAACTGCAAGACAGATGGAGAGAAAGGCGCGATTAAAAAGCCCATCTTTCCTGGACGATTGAGTTTTTCCATTCGGCTCCTTTCTGTCAAAGGCAGTACTCCATAAAACGGGACAAATGAGATTTCATGAATAGATGAATGGCTTCTTCACGCATGTTCAATATAAATCTATTATTAATGAGTTAATTTATCAGCAGGATGGGATAAAGCCTCATAACACAGATCACAATGATTCAATTATTTATTTATTTATTTTGACATGGAGAGACTTCAGGGACGGCTGGCTAACTGCCGCCTCCCAAGTGTTAGAGTGTTCAGCAACTTCCGCGTCAGAAAAAGAAAAAAAAAAAATGCATGTGAAGCAATTTAGGAGACATGCTGACATGTTGGCTGTGAACCTCGTGCTGTAATTAGCAACCTCCTGCTTCTACCCCCCCCATGAAGCAGAGACACCCAAAACCTGCTGCATTTCTGTCCAACCTCTGTTAGCCGAGAGACGCAGTGTCACTTCCGTCATACCAGGGCTACAGAGCACCAAAAAATACAAGTGCATCTTAATGACTTAGAATATCATTTCAATAATTACATTTAAAATAAATGTAATTGTATACTTTAAATGTTTATGTTCATTAATACAGAAATGCTATTTTATATCAGACATGGCAGTTGTGCAGCAGTAATTCACTGAAAACTTCCACAACTAAGGTAAGGCACAAAATGTCAATATTATTTGACATTATAATATTTGACAATATAATATGTGTGGCTACATAGACACATACTATTATATTAAGGGAAGGTTAAGTGGAAGGCAAAGACCCCTAGGTTACTTTTACTGGTCTTACGCAATATTCAAATTTCCTGCGAAAATGCATTTTTCATTTTGGTTATCTTTAAGCTGTAATAATAAAAATTAAAATAAAATATATATATAATTTTCCTACTCTGCTGTGATGACTAGCTGAAATAAATTAACTGTCCGATGATCTAATTTTTTTAAGCTGTACTTGTATGTCTGGGGCCAAGAGAAACGTCCAGCTATGTGTCATATCAGAGCTAAAGGTACCCAAGTCTATTTCAAACATGGGTCATGAATTATCCAAGACTGAGAGCATTGTAAAGGACACACTTCCTCAGTAGCCTTGAGAACTTACTTTCATTGTTTATTTCACAAGATATTCAATTTTTTCTCTGATTTACCCAGCAAAACTGAGCGAAATATATTACATTTGCAAAATTTGTAAACTGAAGTATGTGCCAGGGGCTAATAAAGACCTGTCAGCTGAGATGAGGAGAGGAGATGAACAGCCAGGATGGTGGAAGGATGAATTGTGGTGAGATTTATCTGCAGCTGTTCATATGCGAATGGTGCAGCAGGCCAGAGCGCTCCAACATGCTGCGGCTGTCTGAGACACCTTGGACAGTGATTTATGGGTTGGTGGTCAATGTGTTAATGGACTGGGCCTATGGAACATATCCATCCCAGCTATGGAGCCCCTTACATGGGGTGGAAAGGCTCTTTGGGAGCTGTATAGTACTGCATAACACAGCAGTACTTTGGATGTGTACAGTATAAACACATGGCCTAATGTCAAGCCTCTGGTAATGAATTAATTGATGGGGATAGGGATGTAATTCACAAGCACCATGATGAATCACATCTGCACACTAAAAGCTGGTTTCTCTCTATTGTTTATCACCAAAAACCAGCAGCACACATAGTAGAAAAAGTTCAGAGAATGAACAAAGATTATGTATAGACAGTATAGGTAAATATCAAGAAAAATATAACAATAGAACAACAATGCAACACTTAAGAGTGGGTAAGTGTTATTAATACACTACAAAATAAATCTAATTAAAGAGGAAAAGATGCAAAAAATAAAAAAAATACATTATTTAAATTTAATTTAAAGAACTAGATGGAAAGCCAGGCTTGAAAATTGACACTTCATATCTTGTCTGCCCAACAAATATTTTTGCAAAAATAATTTAAAATTTGTTGCAAAAAAGAGCAGTATGCATAATAACTATGTGGTATGATACACTGGACAGGGTATGATCTGTGGTTAATAAAACACCTGCCTGTGGATGTGCATAAGGGGACAAAAAGGTCTATCAGGTCTTCTTGTGGACAAGTAAAAATATGTTGCCATATTAATGTTAATTCTGTTATTTGATCTGCAGAGAGTTCAACTTCCATTCAACTCCCTTGTCTCAAATTTGTTATGAATGCACATTATATATCACCAGCAAGGTGAAAAATTTGCATAATTCAAACACAAATGCAGTTTATGAAAGTCACTGATTATAATTTCGAATGTCATAGCAATCACCACCTTTGCTTTAATCAACAATTTTGTCTATTCTCACACAACATATAACAAAGTTAAAATTAGTTTTTAATGTCAACTCAAAAAGGAGCGCCTTAGAGTAAACAGGAACACAAACAAAGGATAACTTAATTGCTGATAATTTCTCCCTAATAAGTACAACACAATGTGTTACTCCAAGGGGAGACTAAAACCTTTATGCCGTCAGCTGAACAAGCAAATATCACATTACTCTGGAAAATAAACAAGAAAAGATTTTCGAATGCATTAAATTCCCTTGAGTCGTTTACTTGCAGCCTTCTTGATTCAGCTGCCAGCCTCCCTCAAATATGAATAATTATTATGTTTTATTAAGGCATAAAGCAGGTATGAGCCAGACTGAAAAAAATGTTATAGCATCAGTAGAAGCCTCATATCTGTGACAGAATATTTGTCTTAATTAAACACAAATAAAACATCAGCCTAATAAATCATTTTTACAAAGTTAGAAGTTAGTTGTATTATTTGTGGTGCTATGGTTTTTGAACTTTCTGCTTTGCATCAGTTGCCAGACTAGTAACGACTAGTGGGAAAGAAGTGGGGAAGAGCAATCAGTCACTGAATGGCAGACTAAAGTAGAAGTCGGTAAATATGGGAAAATGCTGAGAAAAACAAACCAAAGCATCTTCACACTAAGTCAGGAGAGGAATGCATTCTGATGCCTTTAAGTCAGAGCTGCCACTATAGTGTCTGTATAGTTTTTTTTTTTTTGTTTGTGTGTGTGTGTGTGTGTGTGTGTGTGTGTGTGTGTAAAATAAAACTAGAGGAGTGTGGTAGGTGATGAAGAGGGTCACAGTTTACACTTTGAAGGTGTTTTTAGAGGCACTCTCATAGACCAACATTCATTTCAAATCCATTTGGCAATTTGATGAGTGTCCTTCACGGCAGCTTTTTACCACCTTCTTTCACAAACACTGGCGTTTTGATCAGACTGGCCAAAAAAAAGAAAAAAAAAAAAAAAAGAAAATGGCCCCAATTTCATGAAATATATAAATAAATAAAGAGAAGAAAATCACTTGTACTATATTTTGGAGCCAGCATTCATCACTGTCAGCAGGTATACACAGCTTATATGCCCCTAACACGTCCCATTTCCTCACCAGCAGCCATCTCGCCTATTGATAGGACAGCATATCTGGTAATTTATAGAAGAGCCTGACAGTTTTTCTTTTTTTTTCTTTGGCTATTTACTAATGTAAATGGCCTAAGGATGAACTCAGTCTTCAGCACAGCCTGACTGTGACATATATTCTGTCCATACCTCGTAGACTTATATGTCCGCTGAGATAATTAGTTGAAGGTTGTATTGATCTTCAGGCAGTACACAGTGAATTGGTTTAATTTTACAGTGCTTTGTAAAAGCATTTATATCAAATAAGCTTTTGCAAAATTTTGTCTTGTTAAAACCCCATATTTAGATGTGACCTATTGAGTTTTTATGTGACAGACCAGGACAAAGTCGGGCATGAAAGTGAAGTGAACGGAAAACCTAAATGATTTTTAAGCAGTTTTTGAACTGTGCCGCTCATGGTGGCAGCATGTTGGAGTAGCTCTGCTATGTTCGATCTGATTTTTTCTTATTGTAGATTTTTGTTCATACTTTTGAGGACTTGCAGGTTTGAAGCAATGTTCCCTTTGGTTTTAGATTTTGGCACCCGGAAGGATTTTGAACAGTTGTTATGATATGTAATTGTGACAACGAGGTATTGTGTTTAGAACGGAAAGCAGATGATTAGCATCTCAAAAGCTAATAAAGATACCTCAGCTATGGTCGAAATACCATGGATACACATGAAACCTCTATTTGATCTTCTATCGATCATAAAAGGTAAGGTTCATATTACTCAGCTACAACTTTCCATCTGGTTTTCTATGTGTAGGTCAGACATAAATTTAAAGAGGAGCAGCAAAAGCAAATGAGGGAGATTAGCAGTGATCTCTAGTTATACAAAGCTGGTTGAGACAGAACCCTTATGATCTGCAGGTATAACTACAACATAGGGCGCTGAATATAAATGTACACCACAGGTTTAGGACTTTTATTTGGAAAAAAAAAAATATCTAAAACTTTTATTATATGTTCTCTAATGTTTTTGGTTGTAACAAATGAAAAAGCACCGTATCTGGACCATACATGAAAAGTTGGCACAAATTAAAGTTCACAAGCCGCCCTTTTTTTTTTTTTTTTTTTTTTGCCATTTTAAAAGTCACTTTAAAATGTAATGCAAATGTGGAAATATACTGTATATATGGGGCAAATACTTCAACTACCACCTGAGAAGATTAATTCATCAAGAAACACCAAGGCAAAAGAAAACAAAGTCATCCCATCAGCCCTGGTTATGCCAGAAACCCTCGGCAGGTCTTTTAATTTGTTTACAGTACAGTTCCCTGAAAGCTATCATATCTGCTGTTCTCCTGCCGAGCTACAATACAAATGAATTACTTAGTATTAAGTGTAGCAAACAGCGGTGCCTCTTTGGCCTGAGTGGAAAGAAATGCCACTGCTGAGATCCATTTTCAGCTACATAGGAGGGGAACTAAAGAGTCCCGCTCCTTCTTTAATACTCTCTCAATTTATTCCCCGACTGTTCACTGTGGCCTGCCCACTTGTTTCTGAAGCTGATAATCAGCTCAGGCAAATTAGCTTATCTACATTTAGCATTCAAGAAAATGGAGGAGTCAAGTAAACAAAATTCTTCCCTGTAATCCTTTATTTGTTTGTGTTTATGTGACAAAGAAGGAAAGATATAACTCGTCTGTGCTTTGTAATGCAGCAAACAGGCAGAGGGCTCCACAGGCATTTTTATAACACTGGGGATTTTTAAATCGCATGACTGACATTCGTTCATCTGTATGTATAAGGAGCCGTGTCCTCGGGCCAGGAAAGCCCTGTATGGTTTCAAGTGATCAGTGAGCGCTGCCTGTTTATTCTGGCTGTACTTCCACATCAGTACATCTCCACGTCAGTCAAAGGTCTGAAGCCATAAGGGGGAAAACTCGGCTCTCTACTGGGCCTCTGCAGGCAAATTACATGGCAGATACCTGGCCGCACCTCAGCCAGTAAAAACCGTTTTTTATTGACCCGTACAGTTGGAGCACCAACCATTATTTAAATTTCCTTCAGTTTAACTGGCATGCTGTGAATAGATGCCACAGGCACATACACTATAATGAATCATTGAAACCTTCCGCATCTGCTTTCTTCCCGAGACAGAAAACAGTTTGAGCCACCAGCTTGATGATGTGCGAGAGGCAAACGTCATGCTGTATTTGGATTTTTAAAGATCATCCGTTATTTTTTGTCATCCTTCCCACAGGGAGTTATACGTCTTCGGACAAAGCTTTCTTACAAGAAACACTAAATGTGTCACATCGGATTCAAGATGAACAAACGTACAACAAAGAATCCAGCAGTGCTGGGTAGTCGGCAGACGCTGATGCCGCCTCCGCAGGGCAAATAACAATCCTACACTAAAATGGACAAAAGCTGTCACAACTCATAGAATGCTTTCATGACAACTAACAGCAGCAGCCTGACCCGGTCTGTAAAGAAAGAAATAAATAAATAAAAAAAAACTTAAAAAATGCCAACAGATGTAGAAAAAGGGAATGTAAATTATGACCATTCCTCTCTCTTAGTCTTTGTGCTACAGTTTGGAAAAGTCAAAATTAAATGCCTTACATATCTGCCACATTAACCTGTTTTACCAAATCCATTTATGTGAGTTTTAAACCAAGTTGATGAATACCATTCATATAATTTGACCAATAACAGGCAACCAACTCAAATGGCAGTTTTGAAATGGCTAATTCAAAGTGTATCATTATTCATTTAACCTTTAATGACAAACTACAAAATATAAGTATAAATATTAGCAATATACGTATGTTTTATATATACAGAGTTTTACCACAACTGAAGGTAACAGTTACTTGATTATCCTATAAAACTGCACTACATGCTTGGAAAATACAAACTATTGACACTTTATGCTTGGTTTGCAAACATAAGATAAATGCATAAATACAATGGAGTACATAAATGTTTTATTATTTATGTACTAATTATTACACCCTCACACCCCTCAATTTTAATCTATTTTATACATTTTATAAGGCAAGGTTAAAATCTGCCTTTACCTCTAGTGCTAGTAAGGATAGTTTGACGGATAATTGCAGTAAAATGTGCAGCTGTATTAACATTATATGGTTAAGCTACTAGAAACATACTCATCTTGTTATGAAGTTTAAGAACAAAGCCTTAACAGGCTTTTAGCTGTGATAAATTGATCAAGCAATTACTCCACCAGTAGAAAAGGTTACATCAGTGTTTTGACCTATACACTGAGTCAGAATGGATTAAGACCTGTGCAGTAAATCAAAAACATTATTCTGGATAATAGTTTGCCCAAAAGGGGATCAAGGAAAGGTCAAATTTTTACAAATACCCATGATATTTATTTCATAAAAAAAAAAAAAAACAATCTTATCATATCCAAGTGTGGACAGAATTACTGCTTTCGCAATGGCTATAAAGGCGTACTGTAAAGGAATTCAGAAAAATATGACCAAAAATGTGTTGTATAACATTTCAAACATTACAGACAGATTTTAATCAAAGCTGAAGCCGTCTCAACTGTCTGCTTTTTGCTATGTCTGAAAGGAAAATAGATTTTAAGCCACTGTGCATCATTTTGCCATGATTTTAATGAGATTAGGTGACATGAATCAATCTGCAAAACAAGACTTCCTTTCACATATTCAAAGCAACTTGGATTCTGAATGTCAAACATCTTTTAGAGGCCATGTTTTTCAGCATCAAAAAGGAAGGCAACTACCTCTCGGTCAGGGGTTATGCTGTGTTCCAGCATAATCTGCTGGGAAATTCTGACTTCCCAGCAGGAAAAAAAATAGACTGGAAGACCCTCCAGTCGAACAACACCAACTGCTCCCAGTTACGATTTAAAAGGCAGGCTTTGCATTTCAATATGGCTGCTGCTCACGTCAACAGTAGTAAGATGCAACACTAAACTGAAAAGTATTGTTTGCTTATGGAAAGATACATATATATATATATATATATATATATATATATAATAAAAATAATATGTATTTTAAAATGTGTTATAGCCTTTTTCAAAGTGGAAGTAACTGTTTATTGTCTAATCAAAAGGTGAGGATATTACACTTTTCTATGCATTTTAAAGCGACTGCATTAAGGGAAGGACGAGTTTCCATTAATGACTTCCCAGTCATTAAAAATATGAGGTTCATCTTCCTCGTACCAGTGCACAAGATCAAACATTCTTAGTTGAAAAACAGCAAGACACACTGAAACAGTCCAGACATGAGCAGAAAGCTCCTCACTTGACAGCCTTCACCTTATCCATCACCTTAGACAGATTTGGACTAAAGTGAAGATAAACTGCAACTCTGGTCAATATTTCAATTATTACCTTTTTTTTTTAAAGTACCCCGGTCTGCCTGGAAACCGCAAACAGGCGTTCAAATGTATATTAAGAGGACATGAGAGAAGAATGATGAAGATAATTATGACACTAACCGCACTTTTCACAAAAGTCAAGACTGATTTATTTTTACCGTCTTATTAAAACCTCTTCACATACGGAATCTCAAAATTAGTGTCATCAGTAAGAGGTGGGTAACTTGATACAGGTATTGTGTAACATATGCAGCCATCTGGTCACATCTGGTTTACATTTTGGTCACTAAAACATATAGTTTCCAAAACAAGGTGTGGGTGCTGGGAGACAGCGTTACCACTGGACATTAAACATTAAGCTGATCTCAATTAAGTCAGAATAAGGCACCCAGAGAGCAGCTAAGACATAAAAGTATTTGATTATTTTGCGATAAAAATTGAGCACAAAATAAAAATCAAAACAAAAATGTTGCATTTTTATTTGATCTAGTTAATGTTTTTGCCTCTGATGGTATGTAGCTGGTTTAATTTTGAATGAAGGTTTATTCAACCAGTCTCGTCCACAAAAGAACGCGGTGAATTTAAAGACGCTAGGTTCCAAAGATATTTGCAGGACAACTGAGAATGCAGCATCTTAAAACACATTTTAAGATGCTGTCAGATTGGATGTCATTAATGCCTTTTACTTCTTTCACTTTTCTTCCATCCGCAGCCAGTTGTCACAAAGCACAACCAAACCCCATAAGGCCCCCAGTGCAGTCAGATGAAGTACAAAGCAATCACATCTGCTGATTAAAGCTCTAATGCATTCTGCTGCATGGGGCTCAGGCCTACATCATTAATGAAGAGTAGATATTATATCCTGTTTACAGAAAGAGAGGCAGCTCATATTAAGCATTTGTGGCCCTCTTGCACTTCTCCGCCCACACACTGATAGGGCAGTGTGTCCCTTGCTCAGCACTGACCTGCAGACTTTAGCTAACAGCAGGCTGTGGAAGGGGGACTGAAAGCAAGTCAAAGAACTAAGGTTGTATCCCAGAGGCTAAAACATGACATTTGTAGTTGAATATTTAAAAATATACATTACATATATGTGCATAGCTCTATACAGTGCCTTGCATATGTACTCATACTTGTCCTTTTTGTTTTGTTTTACAATTTTAATGTTACTACCAGTGCAGAGTCCCAGAGGTTTGTTGGAGAATATCAGTGCATAAACAGCACAACGAAACAAACAAACAAAAAAACACACACGTGAGGTCAGAGATAAAGTTCTACATACATTTAAAGCAAGCTAGGTTTAAAAAAAAAAAAATATATATATATATATATATATATATATATATATATATTCCATGAGCTCATGGTAACTTGGAGGAAATGCAGAAATCCACAGCTTGGGTGGAAAATATTAGCCGAGCACTCCGCAAATCTGATCTTCATGGAAGGGTGGCAAAAGGAAAGTAGTTTTTAAAAAGTTTGAGGTTTCTCATGAACAAAAGTCCCCAACCATTGGGCCCTGAAGTGATACTACGGAGTCGATCTATTAGAATCAAGCCAGAAAGCAAATAATGAATCCAGATACACAATAACATCCGGGAGAGCAGGAGTGGTCCATGGGGAGCAAAAGGTCGAGAACCTTTGACGTAGGAAACACAGTAAACATGTGGAAGATGGAAACCAAGTAACATTTTGGTGAAGACTGCGCATCTTTCAGAGCAAAACATCCCCATAGTGACAGGGTGGTGGCAGTATCATTCCATGGGTGTACTTGTTTTCAACAAGAGCTCAGAAGCTGGTCAGAGTTAAAAGAAACATGAATGGAGTTTAATACAAAGCAATTTAGGAAGCTTTAGACTGAGGTAGCAACATGACAAAACGAGGTGAAGTTTAAGGGGTATGCTTGCTTTTCAATGAGTATTGTGTACTATGATCCATCTGTGTTGAGTTGAATCTTTTGGCAGTTGATCCTCGGAGAAGATGAGGGAGAAGTAGTACCTAATCAGTTAATTAAAAAAATGTTGTAGTTTTTTTCCTCTTGGGCATCTGGTACCTATTTTAAGATTATATCGTGGTTGGAATGTGAAGCATCATTCAGTGAACTTATCTGGCCAGACATACACTTAAAATCACCTCTGCAATAAATACTGAAATGTTTCAATCATCAGTTTCCCTCTTTAATACATTTCTTCTGGTGCCTCCTTGTGGCTTTTTTTAATCATGAAAAATGTCTGCATGATTCTGTGCTCTGCTGTTAAGAATTACCTGTACAGACAAATTAAAGGCAATGCATTTTAAAGTAATGCAGCTGCAGAAAAAAATGCTGTGCAGATTTTTTTATTTATTTTTTTCCCCCCGCTCTCTTTCTCTCCCCTTTGTGCTCCAGTGACGTTTTATAATTAAATTGTCATAGCATAGACTGCTCTTGGGCTCGCTGCTGTTTTATATGCAGATGACTCAAATGATTTGTCAGTGTTTACTTGACTTTGTGTAGATGTGACAGTGTTGTGGCTCAGGAGCTAAGAGAGGCTTAGGGGAAGTGCAAATCTGAGAAAAATAAACAGCGTTTGCTTGAGAGCGCTCCTGATGAATAATTAGTCTTTCTGTGTTCTTGGAGGATAATCCAATTAGAGTCTTCAATAATGATTAACTCGCTGTATATTAATTAGTTACCAAGACAATGGCGCTCAGTTGGTAAAACTTCACCAGTGGGACTAACGGCATCTTTCTATAAACAGAAAGTCTTGAAGAAGCTCTGTCAGTTTATCAATCAACTTTTTCTTCTTTTATCTACATTCACCAACTTTCCTTCCCAAATTTGGTCCTGTTCATGGTCACAGGTGGGTGCCAACTCCATTAGACATAAGGGAAAGGAGACTACACCCTGGGATGGCTCCATCAAAGGGCATTGATGGGATTAGGCATCCGTGCACACAACTTAAAATCACCAGTTACCCTAAAATTACTCTAAAGTGAATGTTTTTGGTCTCATGAAAATAGCGGGAGGGCCCGCATGCATGTGGTGAACATTAAAAGGCCTGCATGGCTCAGATCCCACTGTGCAGTTCTCTTTATTTACTGTAAATTCTAAATAAATATCCTCCACATCTCTCTCCATATTTCCAGTCATGTCAATGGAGAAATATTTTGTTTCCCCGGGGAAATATCAAAGATGTAAATACTGTGGGAAAGACCTCTCCTCTGCGCTTTGGCATCTCCCTCTCCAAAGCCCTGAATTCGGTTTCCATTCCCACATTTAACTGCGGCTGATCGTACTCACTGTAAAAGTCCTGTAAAGTGGTCTGGCTCTCGTACAAACATTTTTTGCTAAAGCCCGGCCAGATTTGTTCTGTGGCTCCGTCGAGTGGGCCAAAACCAACAGATGGGTAGAGCAGAGGAAACGTTACTGCAGTGTTTGTCCCAAACACCACACTGAGCGGGTGCCCCTCCTCAGAGACTCAACACTTGGCCCCACAGCCACTGGGCTGATGCCAGGAGAGACCGGGATCGTACAACAGTGAGGGACTAAAGAACAAACAGTTGGGGAAGGCAGATGAAAGCATGCCTTTGCTCCACTAGAAGTCCTGCTTTGTAATTCCTCTAACTACAACGCATTGTAAAAGTGTGTATATGCCATCAATTATTCCACTTTTCCCACCATAGAACCACAAACATCATGATCTTTTATCGGAATTTTAGGTAATAGACACAAAATAGTGTATTTTTCAAAGTATGATGTATCTTTTTTTTTTTCTTTTTTTTTTAATCTACAAATAAAACTCAGAAAAGTGTGGCGTGCATTTGTATCCAGTCAATATTTTCAAAAATATTGACTGGCAATATTACAGCTGCAAAATATATATATATATATATATATATATATATATATATATATATATATATATATATATATATATATATATTTATATATATATATATATATATATATTTTTTTTCCCAATGCTTCTTNGNAAAATAGCTAAGATACATGCAAAGGAGGTAGTTCAGATATGCAAATGAGTTGTGTTAAAGCTGGGACATCTAAAAAATGTAAGACACTGGTCTTTGAAGGCTAGACCTGGACACCCTGGATGTTGACCATTCCTTTACAACTTAACTTTTCCCAGTGGAAAGTTCATCTCTTCGCCAGTCACAATTTTAGCTTATTTACAACAGGTTTTCTTCCTTCTCCTCATTAACACTGACTAGCATCCGTTTCCCTGTTTACAGCAACCTCACAGCATGATGCTGCCACCACCATGTGTTCAAAAATGTTCTCATCTTAAATGAGCTCCTTTTTCTTCAACCACACCATCAGATATGAAATTCATTTTACTGTAATCAAGAGTTAATTTAAAACTGTGTGTTAGTTTGCTGTTGTTTATTGAATTCTCCAAAAATGTTGTGATCCCACATTTTATATCTATTCTGTTTTTGACTCACAGCAACAAACCAGTCCAGAGCGATGGATCCCTTTAAGCTCTGGCCAAGGGCAGGTTTCATTTCCCCTGGATGTTGTTGCTACTCTTTGAAATGAATTAGCACAACATGATCAGAGTCCACAGTGGACCACTGAGGCATCTTTTCTCCAGAGTGTGGTCCTACAGCCAGAGGAAAGGTAAATACTGTGGCTGGTGATAAAATACGCTCGGTGCACACATTGTAAATGGATTTAGCCCCTTATGCTACAAACTATTCTCCCGGGTCAGCATGGAGAAAATTCATCCCTGCAGACAAACGAGTCAAAGCTGAAACACATCCGTGGAGCTGAGAATGTTTCACACTTTCAAAGAACACTATGTTTAAAAGTCCTGCAATAATTATTTTAAAATATATACTCCTGTTATTTGCACAACAGATGAGGGTGAGGAAACAGATGCCAATGTCTTTACCACCAATTAACACAGACTTCTTTTTTAGGGTCTTTGTCAAGCAATATGGTAGCTATTAACAGCTACTGGTGATGTATATCGAACTGAAAAAAAAAAGCATCCAAACTTCTTATATATCAGTTAATATGACAAAATATTGATTTTCTGTTCTTATCCATGGTAATCACTGCATTCGTGTTTGATACCAATAGTGTTGTTTTTCCCTGAAAGCATCAGATTTTTACTCAATACTTTTGATTTCTGGGAAACATGCGGCCCACTTTTTCTTTCAAACAGTCTCTACAAATGTGTAAAATAGAAGTGTGTTAGCTACATAAATTGGAAGGACAATGCAGTACTATCAAATTTGAGCTTTTGTGTTTTTGGAAATGTGTGATGATGACCGATAAAGGGTCATCCTCCAAAAAAAAAACACCAATGAAACTTTAAAAGGTGAGTTACAGAGTTTGGCTACAAGACAGAGCATGTGCCATTGGAACCTTGCTGCTGACCAAATGCAGTGGCATGAACAAGATCATCAGCTAGACTTATATAAATTACAGCTGTGAGGTTTTGCTGAGCTCCACTGCGTTGTCACATTGAAGAGTCAATAGTGAAGCTTTAATGTTCAGTGGTGAACATTAAACACTGAAGGCTGGGAGCTAAGGCCAGACGAGGTCTTTGGCTGCTGCAGCCCACTCACCCAAACTGTTGATGTGTAGAGATTTAAGAGTTGCCTTTTCTTTGCTGAGAATATTGTACAAGATGGTTGTTTGAGGCCTTGTATTTTTTTTCTCCATCTCTCTCTCCATCTCCTTTGGCTTTTTCATTCATCTATAAATCATTTTTACCACCAAAACGTCTCACTGAATGTTTTTGTTGTTTTTTGCCACAGTTTGAGAGTAAAACACTGGAAATATTGTACATGAAATGTTTTCTAAAGGTCAGCTGTTTCAGATGTGCTTATTGCAAGTATTGCCATCATTCCACAATTCATGAGAGATGGGCATGTAACATCTTTATAGGTATGGATGCATAATCAATTTCAGTCTTTGATTGAAATGGCTCCATTTTAAGTTAAAGGGTTAGTATACATAAAAGTTCAGTTTTGGGGTAAAAGATGAGGGTCACAAATAAATACATATTTAAAATCGTCACTAATCCACAGTGGGTCATAATTAAACATACAGGCTCAAATACATACATACTAGTAATTCACTAGATGCTCCCAAGAAAGTCACATCTCAACCTCATGCCATCAAGGAGCTTCTAGAATAATTCTGTTTCAACTTGCTAAAGATGTATGTGACAACCAGAATCAAAATATGTTTTTAATATTGGTCTTCTTTTAGTTACTAGCAAAAAGAAATTTGAAGTCAAATGCAACAGTACTGAGAAGCAAACCAGACTGAAATGAGGAACTGTATCACAGGTTTAGCACAACTCTGAGCAGTGCAGCTTTTTGTTGTGGATATTATGAACTCTGCAGTAACTATTGTGTAAGAAAGTGCTTGTGCTTGTCAGAAAAAAAAAAAAAGTCTAAATTTTAGGAAGGAATATAAGTATGCAGCCTTTCTCTGGCCTCACGAGCAGCTTAGGAGCCTTCAAATATATGCAAGAACCATGACCCTTCACTCCCTGAATGGTTAAATTACTGAGAGCTACCTGCCACAGAAAAACTTCTTTCTTTCCTCACCTCCTGACTCAAATGTGTGCATCCACCCAGCTGAATGTAAACCAATATTGCATGTATTAGTATGTTATGAGGAAAACTACATTCAACTAGGTGCAATTCTATCAGGTACCAAATTCAAAAATCAAAGCACAAAGTAAAGCCTGACAAAAACCCTATTTTTTTCTCTCCACGGGCAGATGAGAGGCTTTGTGATGAAAAGTGAATTTGCGCCAAACATAAGGAGAGTGGATTTGCACTCGCTCGACAAAGATAATGGATGGTTAAAAAAAAAAAGGGAAGAAAAAAACAGGGGAAATCACTCCCTTATCTTTTCCCAACCTTTGTTTTTATGCTTTGAGTCTGACTTCAAAGCGGCGTAGAGCTGAAAGTCACCCTGTTGTGTGGGTGGGAAGCTTTTACCTTCTTTGTTGGTAAGTCTGCAGTACACCGAGCACCTGTTAGAACAGGACAGAAATACAAATCTGTGGCAGCAGTTTGGGTTGCAGCATGTAATTTAACAAACTGACAGCTGCACAGATTACTGTAAGTATGAATGCACACTGCAGCGTCACATGGCTGACTTGAGATGATATGGACAGAGGCATGCATGACAAGTATAATGTTCTGTATATGTCAGAATATGACTGTTACTGTCGCAGATCTTGTTTTTTGCTTCAGCCAGACATGCACTGGTTTCCATAAAACCGAAGTTAGCGAGAGGACAAAAGTGCTTTACAAAGCAATCTACAATTGAAGAAATCTGACTTGATAGTCTCTGACATATAAGCATTGTTTATTTAAACAGGGGGGGAATTTGAGCTACGTGCTATCAGTAGGAGAGCTTGGGTTTTAAATGTCTGTAGAGAATATTTCCTTATCTTGTGTGCATTGTTTTTTCTTGCTTGTTGAGTGTCAAAAAGAGTGTTGACAACTCTCACGGAACAACTATTCATAATAAATGCCTGCATCCTTTTCACATGGAGTGCAGTTTCTTTCATCCATCAACATTCAATGCTGAATTTGTATTCACCTCAAACAGGGCATTGATGTGGGCAGAGAAATTTGACTTAAGGGTCTTTGTTCTTATGGTAATGCTCACTTGGTGCACTGCCAGTGAGATAATGGTATTGACTGCTACGTTTTACTTTTGTGTCACTGTAGAAATCTCGCGCTGACTTTGTGCTTAGTTAGCAGAATTTAAGCTGTACTATCAGCCCAACAACCAGTTTATGGTTGTTGGGCTGATAGTACAACAACCATTTTATTTGATTCAGGGATTTACTTAATAACCAGTTTTAGAGGGTTTTTTCTGACCGTTTTGAAAGCTATAGTAAAGTGGCATTAGTGTTGAGTAAAACAAAAAAAAAGAACCTTTCTGTTTCTATTACTCTGTTTCTATTAATATGTTTTAATTTCAAAATAGCAAACATTCTGCACACTGTAATGTAAAATACCCATCATGACTGACCAAAGTAACCTTATCTGAAAGCTCAACAAGTCACCAAACACAAGTATGTACAGGAAGTATTTAATGAATTCATGAAAAAGGGCGGCTAACTTCTCTGCAGACCCCACACATCCTGGACACAAACTGTTTAGAATTTGACCTTTACGTTGGTGCCACAGAGTGTTCACAATGATATCATGCATATTGCTCTTTTGTAACAACACGGCATATTTACATATACACAAGAAATAAAAAAATCCTTTCTATTTTACCTGTTTTTTATACATTTACATTTAAAAGTCTTAATAGTGAGCATAGCAGAACCCAAGTCAAACTACTTGTTTGTGTGAACCTGGAGAATAAAGCAGATTCTGATGACCAACATAAAAATACTATCTATAATTTTACATAAACGTTATTGACGACATGTGACTGTTCAACAAAGTCCAACTAATCAAATATGCCTCATTTGCCATCTTTCTTCTGAAATCAAGCCCATTTATAGACAAGAGTGGCTGTTTTACATCACTGTCAAACCACAGTTCTCTGCTTATTGATTCTCCTGTCTAATTTCATCACAGACAAATGGAAAAGAAAACCGGGGAAACCCACAAAAAAGAAAACATCACCAAAAGTAATGTAATATTAGCTTATCCAAAGCAATTCTAGTGTGTAGCAAAGGGTGGCTGCTTTATCTGTACCGAGTCTGTCAGTATGTTAATGAAAGTTGTGGGGTAGACAGGGAGACTGTTGGCTGACACCTGGCAGGAGAGCAGAATCCCTTGGGGTCTCTCATATCTCCACCAGGACATGTGGTGGTGGTGGACATGTGGTGGCAGACTCAGAGGAAGCGGTGGGGAGGGTTGTTTGGGCTCCAGCGGATGCCAAAAAGATCACAGCCACCTGCTCCAGGAGTGAGTATCCTACTGACAGAACTCCTGCAGCCAAAATAGACTCTTAAGTCGGCATCTGAAGCAAACTGTGGGCGATGTCATCACCATCAGCCGTCTTATATTTTTCTTAAAATAAAAAAAATAAAAAAAAACCCACACACATCAAAAGTGCATCTTGTATGTGCCTGGCAGGGAGCACAGAGCCCTTTGATGAAGCACACCTCCATTAGGCAGACTCTAACTGGAGACTAGCACTGAAACTGACCTTTGGAAAACAGTCTACACGGTTCCTCATGATTAAAGAAACAGAAAGGGAAATGCAAAACAAAGCCATCTGTAGAGCTGGAATGAGCGACTTAGTGAGCAAGATGGAAATGCACGTTTATACCCAAACAGTGAATGCCTTCTTTAACTAGATTTCATTACTTTTTCTGCATGCTAATAAGAGTAAATATATCAGCACACAACTTTGCAGCAGTATAAATGTAAACTGTTTCCAGGGAGACGTATTCTTGGAGTGGTATAGGTCAATTCATTTTTTTTTTTAACTTTGAAGGAGTAATTCATTTCTTTTCTCAAACTCTCTTCAAAGTGCATCTCTAACATTGAACCGACAATATGGAAAGCCTCAGGGCCGTTCAGTAATACGTAGACAAAACTGCAAGTTTATACTGCAAGAGCTCAATTAGTTCACAGAGGTTTTGCAGAGCACTTACACTAAATGAAAGCTTTTGATCTTTCAGTATAAACTCAAAACTATAGAGCGGCACCATGTCTCCACTGCTTTGAGCAATATTTGTATTTACATCATGCTAAATAAAGTGGTGCAGCATAGAAAGAAAAAAAAAATAGAGTAATATTTCTCACCTATGCCGTGTCATAAATCAAGTTCATGCCCTTAAAGAACTTGGGAATTATGAAGAATGATTTTATTTTAGTAACTTATTGCCCGACATGTCATCAGCAGTTACTATCACAAGACGGTCTCGTACAAATGCAATAATTGATCTGTGGTTAGCAGTGATTTTAAAAAAAATTAAAGCATTAAATAAAAAAATAAAATACTAATCCCCTTTGCAAATGTGGGCACACTCATACGATGTGAGAGCAGCCATGATTTGATGCAGTTTCTGGGTGAGGTAGAAGTATCCATTTTTAAATCTGATCTCACAATAAAAGATTTAGTTGTGCTCTTTTGCAGCCTTTTCTCATATGGAGCTGTATTATTTTTCTGACTGCTTTCTTGGAAGAGTTGGAGCCAACCTTTGGCAACATTTCTTTAATCATGCCTGTTCCTTGCGTATATCACCATAAGTGAAGCTGCAGTTACATATATATGTATACTAAGATTAATACAAAAACTATTTTTGCTCCATTGTTTCACAGCTTCTTTAAACAGGAGCAAAGATTTAAATCACTTAATTTAAATACCGTTTCTTCCAGACAAACTGTGCGAGAACTCTTAAGGAAGGCAGAATAAAAGCATCAACTGTCTGATTAGACAATTTAGTGATTATATCTCTGTATTTTGTAAGGGAACTATACTTCAGGGTCACATTACTAATAGAGACATCTAGGATCCTTAATCATTAATTACTCCTTCAGTAATTAATGGGTATTTCTACTTTCTTTACAATAATCTTTTCCTCCTCTTTGCTGTTAAGCCTATAAATATATATATATATATATATATATTTTTTTTTTGGTTTTGTTTTAATGTTGCTCATCAACTAGAGCATAAATCGTAAGTCCTGTCAGATAATGTACTCTGTTTACAGGTATTACTACTGTATAATCAGACGTCTTGACAAGCAGCTCATTTCTCCACATCTCATTACCAGCAGGTGATTTGCCTCACAGTGGTCTGAGATTGACAGCTTGGCAGCGATGGGAGCAGTGACACACTTCAGAGTGAGTCAGACATCGTTGAAATGTCTTCAGTGACAATCAAACGGAGTTAGCTCCCTCAGAATCTGTTTTCTTGTGTTTCTCAATCAATAAAGCAGAAGAACTGAAAATTACAACACAATTTTAGGTACAAAAAAATATAAAGATGTGTGTGTGTGTGTGTGTGTGTGTGTGTGTGTGTGTGTGTGTGTGTGTGTGTGTGTGTGACACTGACTTAAACTGGACAATATCCGTTTGTAATAGGTGGGAATAGTGAGAATAGTTAAAACTGTTCACCTCCAAATCAAAAGGGACATTTTGTGCATTTCTTAGGACCCAATAAAGATCTAGTCCCCTGAAATAAAGAGCAATCCTCTGGTCATACATGATCTAGTAAACACAGACAGCTTACTTTCCTACAAATGTGAATCTGTAACAACAATCTTCTTTTTTAAAGACAGATACAAATCTAATACATAATCTCGGCTATCCCTGCGGCAGCTCCCGGTGCCTGAGGCTGTTTAAAGAACGCTCTGGGTTAAGATAACGCAAACAACACAAACACACACGTAGTCTTTCAGCACTTGTCAACATAAAAAGGAATTTATGCATAGTTGGCAGAAAGAATTTGCCTTGGTTTAGGCATGTTGAGCTAACACACAGTGTGCTCATAAACATTCATTCGTTAGGCTTTCTCTAAATAGGGGCCATGTGTTCGCTTCTGCGACTTGTCAAACTACCTTTTAAACAGAACAGGAACTTCAATTAAGTGTCCAATGCCACTTAATGAAGTGCTGATTGTGAAAAGAGAACAGTGTCCAGAAACATAATGAAGTCATTAATGCTAATTTATACGAAGTCTAACATTTGAGCCCTTTGTTTATTTGTGAGAAGCCAGAAAACATCCTATGGGTTCATTATGATCCGCAGCTCTTCCGCTGGCTGTGTGTTGGACATGGGGGGGGGGGGGGCAAGACAGGCATGCAATCAGCCAAGTGCCTCATCTAGCGTATGCTGAGCCCTTCCTGTTTTATGCTAATGTCATCTCGGCAGGCAGAAATGAGAAAGTAGTGATGCAGGATAATTACCAGGGCACACCAGAGACAGGTGGTGGCCTAACTGTGGTGATTTAGAATTTTGAATTTCTCTTTCTCATTAAACTTGTTCTTCTCTCTACTCTGAAAGCAAACTTTGTAGAGTGAGGCACTCGATGTCTGGAGAGGACTTGTAAAAGTACCTAAGTCTGGTTAATGCAAATACATACAATTCAGTTGTGCTGCGCTTTAACCAGAATCATAAGAAAGAAGGACATTACTTGTGCTTGTCAGATTAAAATACATTTAGCACCACTGAAATTGTTACACTTCCTCAATACACTATATAAAGAAAATTAACCATTGTTATGATGTTTAGTAAGACTAGGACCTTCAAAATTGTCTTAAGCAATTCTACTACTACTACTGAGATGCCTAGAATGCAGTGTATTATATATATATATATATATATATATATATATATATATATATATATAGGCAGTCATACAGTTTCCAAGTGAGTCAATTAGCAACATTTAAACATTTTTCTACAATTTTTACTCTTGTTGAGAGAAAATATTCTTGAAAAGAAAACTATCTGAAGACATTTTAATTCAGGATAAACACATATTAATTTATTGAATTAAAAAGCCACACATCTATGCCCACTTTTTCCTTGACATGGTAACAGAGGGGCTGGTGAAGGTAAACTGTTTTTCAAAGCAGTTACTGTGGGTTTTTTTTTTGTTTTTTTTGCTTTTTTTTTTAGTCAGAGCTGTCCTTGTGCAGGGCATTAAAATTTCTCACAACAGTTCTTACATGTTTTTCACTTTACCGTTCATTCAAGACCTATTTGGGGAAAGTACTACTCTTAAAGTGTTCTCCTAAGAGGTTAATTTTGCACAGCTCAAGTTGCAGCAGGTTGATGTTACACGACTTCATGATTCATGACCTCTTCTGTGGCTTAGTCGAACTGCTACTAATTGTCTGCTTATCACTGGAACAACAAGGGAACAATGAATGACCATCGCAACAAAGCAGAACCTCTCCAAGTGGATTGAAGCTAAAGGTTCACTAATGATTCACTATTATCTTCTTGACATACACCATTGAGTTATACCTGTTCAGTTCAATAGGAAGTGTTTGGAGATGGTCATAATGGGCTGTCATGGGTAGAGTCCGCTTTGGTTCCTGCCTTGAAACAAATGGATTTCACACTGCACACCTGCAGGGAGTTGGTAAAAGGTGTGAATGGGCTCTGAGTAACAGCCACAGGACACGACTCAACATACTACACAGCAAGCCAATTAGACGTGAAGCTGCAGGTGAGCTCACGCTCTCTCCCTTGCACCAAAAAAAGCAGATATGACACCACGAGGCAGACCAGTTTTTAGGCCATATTCAAAATAGTATCCCCGTACCATCGTTAATTGGATGAATACCCCAGGAAAGAAAGCATGGCATTCAGGTTCTAATGACTGACAGAAAAGTGCGAGTGGACGAACTGAGCCGAAGTGAAAAGTGGCACCGGAGGATTATTTTCTCGCAGACTACTAGCAGTGTCCATTTGTTTCTGCTGTCAAACAACTTGTTTTGTGTGAACACAGTCCCCAGAGAAGAAGAAAAGCTTTCAAAGAGAGTTTCTAATGCTTTCAATGTCTGTCATTGTCCAAATCTCGCCTGTGACTAAGTGACAAAATAGTGCTCCGGATAGTTTGGAAAGTTAATCAAACAAAGTGACTAACACTTTATTGATAATAAAAAAAAAATAATTAAAAAAAATTCATCCAAACATCAAATGCTATTCAAGGTAGATGTTTGTCTAATATGAGACGATAAGGATTAAGAACAGAAAAGAAAGTAGAAAATATCAGCATCAACACAACATAGATGAATTTAAGCTTTCAAAAAAATTGAGATACTGCTTAGATTCTGTCAAGTAGTCTGTCTGTATCTAAGGCTTGATGACACAAAAGTTAAATCTGCATTGTTTCAATGGTATGAAAGCAGAACATAATAGTAAAGGAAACATATTTCTTAAAAAAAAAAAAAAAGACATGGTAAAACACTGATCATTCAAGGAAGATGTAGAATGCAGCTACTAATCTAGCATGTACTGGGACTCCAAAGGGAAACCAAAATAATTTATGAAACTTTGCACTGCAAAATCTTCACTGCATGAAAACTCTTTTATTGAAGTTCTTGATGTACAGAGACGTAGCAGAGATGTTCCAAGCCCTTCCTTAGGTTTAATACAAGTCTAGCTTCATGGAAAAAAACACATTAAAACCACATCCTATGCCTAAGAGTCAGAAATGCTGCAGCTTGTGAATTCAAATTGTACTCTTAATGGAAATGTAAAATATTACAAATCAATATCTATTGTCTATCCCTATTTTCTATAGCATTTAATTCAACATGTAAAATTTGTCTAGTTCAAAATATTAATAATATATAATATTGACACTATTAAAACAATAATGTCTAAAAGAATACTTCTAGAAAAAGGCCAAAACTAGGTAATGTCAAATTTGTCTCTCACTCAGCTCCTTCAGACAAGTGGCAGCAGCAATTAGCAAACACCTGGTGGAACTGTGGATCTGCTGAGGTCATCATATGAGCTACTTATCAGTGAAACGCTGGTAAAAAGTCAAAAAGCTTGATAGAGTAATGTTATGATGACATACTGAAGGCAGAATCAGAAAGAGCAGGAGCTTCTTAAAGATATGGAGGTCCAATTTCAAGGCATTCAGTTTCAAAGTTATATTTGATTTACAGAGCATTTTTAAAACAACTGAAGGTAACAGAGTTACTTGATTGTGCTTTAGCATGGCACCATGTGCCTGTAATATACATGACACTGGTCCTTAGGCAACATTTCTTCTACCCTACCTTTTTTCTCCTTAGTTTGACTATTTAAATGACTTGTGTCAAAGTTTTGCTCAAAAGAACATTTAAAAATCAAAAATTATTAACTCGCTCTGAAAAAAACCCCAGAATATTGATTTTGTTGCTTTTATTTTGAAGAGTAAAATGGAATCGTCTTTGTTGAAACCAATGAAATAACAAGATGTTGGAGGTAAGTTAAACTTCAGTCTGAGAGACAATTTTGTCATTAAAATGATTCAAAAACACATCAACAGGTTGTGAGCAACTAACAGCTCATGGCCTACAGACTGTGGATAATGTTACCATAACAACCAGTTATTTCTATACATTTCAGTAGTTCAGATTATATTAATCATTTACCCAATAAGCTACACTTACCAGCTTAATTTCACCCTTGATTATGTGAAGATCAAGATGGCTTACTATACCCAAATTCCAGAGCTCAAGTTGAGGCCAAGTATTCTGAGTAAAAGTCTGTTGGCTGCAAGTTTAAGCCTAAAGCCTATGGATTTGTGATGACAAAAGTAAGACTTCAGTCCCCAACTCCGGTTTCTACTGTAGCAATTTACAAAAGCACTGGTTAAAAACCTTTACATCTGATAAAAGCTCATCTGGCAGACAAGGCTTTACTTTTCCATAAAGAAAAAGAGCCTTTCCTTTTCCATAAAGAAAAAGAGCCTTTCCTTTTCCATAGGAAATCAGTGTCCTCAAATTTCCAAGACGTAAAGTGTTTAACATTGATAGAATATGTCCATGCAGAGTGTACATACCCAACTCAGTGTTATACTTTAGTTATATTTGTTTAGTATTCAGTTGGCTGTCTGCATTAACTCCAATATAAATCATTTTTAAAAAGTAAACATTTGACATGCCGCAGCCAATTTACACAATTTACGGAGAAATAGTTAATTAGGAGATTTATCGCAGCAAGTCGTATTAAATGGAAATTTGGCCCATCTAAATATGGTTTGCAGTCTACCCTTAAAATTGGAGAAAGCTAAACATGAGAGTGCCAGACGATGTGGCAAGTTAACAGGTTAAAATAGCCAGAAAAGACCTCAGATAAGGTCTGATTTATGAGGATATTTATAAGTTCAGCTGCTCTGTGCGCTGCTACAAGTTTGTTCTTCTGAAACCGTTTCATCCTGAACATTTTTTTATGTAGAACCAAAAGAAATAAGGGAAAAAGAAGTATTTCAGTGACAATCTCCAGACAAAGAACCTATAGAATAAGAGACAACACAAATGTAAACTCTCTTGTTGACATAACACTGATTCATCTATTGAGCTTCTTGTATATTTGAGGGCTTTGTGGGTCGCTGTATCCTGGCTTAACAATAGAATCTTATTTATTAGGATCAGACTGCCAGAAAAAAAAAAAAAAAGGTCTGGCGTACTAAAGACAGACCTTCCAAGCTTAGTATTGTGCTATACTTTAATTTGTTATGCTTCAAAAATGAGAAAATAATGTAGCTTCAATGGAGATAATTATTAAGGCTGTGGGTTTAGCTCCTAAATAGTGTAATCACCATTCTCTACTCTAATTTGTGAAAGAGAATGTGTCATTAGTGAGACTATGGTCGCCATGTTGACCTGCATACTTTTCCTGAGGCTCCGTGGACAGACTTCAGAGACAACTGGGTTGACACTCGAGGGCCTTTCCACTGTCACTGTGCAGCAATTGGTACATAGCAATCTGTATGAGTGTCTAAAAAGTAACGCTGGTATCTATAGGCCTCGCTGCCTGTTTCCCCCTTTGGGCCGCGGGTTCCTGACTGGACTGCTTTGTCGCAAACTCAAATCCGAGGGACAGCTTGGGTTTCGCCTCAGGAAACAGAAAAGAGGTCAGAGTAAGATAAAAAACACAGTTTTATACCTGAGCCAGGGCTGAAGAGTCACAGCACTGCAAACTTTCAAACAGACCCAAGAATGAAGCTCTACTCAGTCACCCTGCTGCATACAGCACATGCGGGAGTGGGAGCAGAACAGAATAACAAGCACGTAAAGCAGGGATAGTGGCAGCATTTGAGTCTTATTGTGGAGTATGTGCCTGACAAAAACATTCACACTAGTTTAACCTTTCAAAACACAAAATTGAAAATGTTTACGATAACCTAACACAGAGCAGCACATAGATATAAAGGGGTGGGAGGGGGGAATTAAAAACCTCAGTTTGATGAAGTCTTTGGCTCAGAAGACTAAAGTATATTTACCTTCAATCATGCCTACATCTATGTAACACCCTGATGTGAACAGCTGATAATAAACTTCATTAATAAAAAAAAAAAAAAAAAAAAAAAAAAAAAAGGGGGGGGGTTTCACCAACACAAATTTCTCCCTTTAAAAAAAAAAAATTCTTATAATCCCTTTCCG
>NW_015113005.1:154437-203913 GCF_001443285.1 Poecilia latipinna
CTTACTTTTTGTAACCCCCTGATGGGGAAAGGGTAAAAAAAACTTATTAAAAAAAAAAAAAAAAAAAAAAAAAAAAACATCAAGGAAGGTGTTTCAGCAGCACTGATATCTGCTCTTCAAAAACAACAGTTACTGTAATCTCCTTTCGCCAGCTAATAACTACTTATGGTCCATTTCCTTACAATATCCCTACAAAAGATAACAGAGAAACTGAAGCGCAACTCAATTGTACTCAATTTCCTCATAATTGCCATTTAAGCTCACTGACTTATACATAAAATAAAGGAGTAGGGGATTCAAGTTTCAGCAGGACATTCAGCCACAGTAAAACGGTTACAGAAGAGCAGGAATCAAAGAAAAAAAAAAACCACAGGGGGGACATATTCAGATTATTCTTGTGAAAACTAACTTTCTACAGACAGCAGATGACATTGCGCTTGATTTGATTTAACTCAGCCACGTCCAAATCTGTGGTGTTGAGTTTGGAAGGACCTCTGGCAATATACTCAAGGTCTGCTGTGCTCTCATTAACATGTGACTGAGGCCTCAGAATGTGATTTTCCTTATGGAATCCAATGGTCAATAAAACAAAATGAATGACTTCAGGTCAGCATCCCAATACTCATTACAGAGGCCACCGAGATGGATTTGACATTTTCAATACGCTGAGTGATTCCAAAAAAAGACCTCATTGGCTGAAGTCGGGACCCTTCGCTGAAACAAAATATTAATTTTTCTAATAGCAAAGTGTTTATATGTGAGCAAATGCAGGGGGGAACACACACGCTCACACTTGGTCAGGCTGAGTTTGGCAGACAGTCTAATTAAAAAAAAGTGTAATTCAAATCGAAAAGTGAAACTAATTAATTACAGAGTAATATTGTAACCTTCATCACTGATTTTGATGAAGAACAGTGATTTCTATCATTTATTCAATCCCTTCCGTTTTCGATAGAAACTACAATATTAGCGAAGAATGGAAAATATGTATTTTACACAGAAATGTTATGGCCTTACACAAAGATGGTGAAGATCAAAATGATAAATAAATAAATAAATAATAATAATAATAATAATAATAATAATAATAATAATGCCTTTATTAGAACATCTGGATGTTCACAGCATGCTATCGTCAAGCTTATTAAAAGAAAGTTGAGTGGAAGAAAAAAGTGTGGTAGAAGAAAGAGCATGAGCAATAGGGATAAGGAAAGTGGTACTATTGAGAAAAGCACACTTAAGAGTTTTCTTTGAAAATCACAAGATGTTCACTGTGATTGGAATCACTGTTGAACAATGTCAACAGTTTTTCTCCTGAGCAGAGGCAAAAAAGTCATAGGCTGTTGCTTACATTTTTTTAGATTAAATTAAATTTAGCATTTTTTTCTGGAAACTAGGGTCCTAAACTACCAAGGAAGAGCGGAAAACCATGCCAGCCACTGGTGTTGATTTGCCTCATGTTTTATCAAGTCCAAATTCAGCAAAGCGGCCTACCTGGAAATTTTAGAGGCCTTCTCGACTACCTCTGCTGACAAGCTTCGTGGACATATTGATTTTACTTCTCAGCAGGACTTGGCATCTACTCCCTCTAGCAAAAGTACCAACACCTGGTTTATTGACTATGGCATCACTGAGTATGCACTGTCCTGACCTAAACACCATAGAGAATTAAAAGGTATCACCAAGAGGGATATAAAAAAACCCCACTACTGTTATTTATTGTTATTATGAAATTAAATTTCCATAAATGGAACAGTATCTCAGGCTCCCATTGCTGTGAGCCATAATTAACAGAAATAAACACTTGAATTACATCCCTCTCTACGAGCCAATATCAAGTCAAGAAGATCAGAAGAAATGTTTCCTTCAAATTAAATATGTGTATATTTAAAAGGTAGAAACCAAATGTGACAATTTTCAAAAGCAGAGATCTTATGGCTATTCTCTGTATGAATAAATATCAAACTTTTTCCATTAACCTAGATCCATAAACTAACAGAGCATTGAATTACACTATCAGTGGACCCTCCTTTGTTTGACAACACTCAATCAGCCCTTCCCCATCCCTTCCTTTCACTTAAGAGCATTTTCAGCTCGTCTCGAAGGACCTCTGCAACTGTTACACGACTTTAGTTGTGGTTCAAAGATGCTCTTTGTTGTCCATAATGACGTTTCTTTGATGCACAGGGAGTTGGTCTCCGTCAGTCACACATATGCTGTTTGTAATGACGTCTTTGCAATGCTTGGTTAGTGCTGAGTGCTGTGGTCAGCAGGATCCCACAGGGTTAGCAACAGGAGGTCGATCACTTCCTGTTCCTGCTGAACTGAACCAGAGGTAAGTGGGATGTACAAATTAGCGACTGAATAGGAAGCAAGACTAAAGAAGAGCAAAGCAGACAAAAGGTTATTCTTCATCTCTATTGTTTGACAGGATACAGGAAAAAGACTGAAACCAGCGTTAACTGTGAATATTTAACTTCCAAATCTATTTTGCTTTTTCACTCTCCGTCTTGCCGTTCTGACATATGTTCTATTCAGCATGAAACCTGAATGGGGCTTTGATAAAAAAGCTACCATGTGGAGGAGGAACATATGTGGACCAAAAGCAGAGGAGAGAGGTATGGCAGAGACTGTGTGTGACCAAATGAAGTGACTCACAGGTGATTGATACAAGGAAGAAGAGAATGATAAACTCAGGAGGAACTGCTGGGAAAGACTCCCTCTGTCATCAGTTACACTAGATCAGTTTGGTCCATGCCAATGCAGCAACAAAGAGCAATCTGTGGAACTGTATCACCATCGGTCCACTACATTGTACTGAAGCGCTATCTGTTCCAGCAGGTTCGATAGTGCCATACATCACCACTTTCCAGGCCCATCACAAACTGGGATCTGCACCAGGGTTAAATGGGGAGCAAGGAAAGATTGCCTCTGGCAAACACAGCAAAATGAAATGAAATTCAGCTGCATTCACTAGAGCATTTCTGCAGTGAATTTGTGATACAAAAAGGACACATCTGCATAAAATCTTTCTTTTTTTTTCAAGCAGTTGTATTGTTGCGATAATTATTTATTTATTATAAAGAATTATCGTAGCAACAGTCTGACTTTTTACCAATTTGAGTAAACTGGACTTTACTTTGTGGGGTAAACTACTCTATGCTAAAAAAAATAAAATAACTGATTTTAGCTAAATAAGTTTAACAGAAATCATTTTTATTTATACTTTGCTCTTCTAACTGATTGCAGTTTCTAGGATGTAATAACCCACAGGCGGTTGCACGACATATAAACACCGGGTTAATCAAAAGTGGCGGAATAATGATTTTGTCACATATGATTTTGTTCCCTTCGAATAAAAATACAAATTAAAGGTGGGATTTTTCTACTTGTTAGTGCAAAGCCGTATTACTTTTGCTTTTAAGACTCTTTACACACTTTCACCAGAGATGCCCCTTTGACCCCGGACTACATTTTCTGTAAAGCAAAAAATGAAATAATTGATATACGTATATAAATGAGAAAAACAGGTGGAAGAAAAAAAGACATTTCCCATAGGATCTATATTTCATTTTTTAACAGTTTTGTCACAACTTCCACATTCACAGAGTCAAAGTAGCACAACACTGCCTCGAGCACAAGTCAGAAGCAAATCCTTGGAGGAGCTGAGGCGGTTAATATTCATTACACTTTAGATTATTTTTACATCATTATGCCTTGGTGAGCTGACAACACAAGAAATTGTACATTTGGAGAAAAAAAAAAAACAAAGGACGAGCACATTTGCTCTCGGTTCATGGCCCGGTTTGAACTCTTCACCTCATGTTTACATGGTACGCATCTCAAACTGTACATTCCAGGTCCATAATATTTGACAGATGGAATTAATCATCATCTCTAAAAACAAACATATTGCAGCCAAGCCCCACAGAGAAAATGCAACCAAACTGCGTGCAAACTACTGCCAAGTGTGAAATCATATCAGCTGTCAACATAGGGAAATACAGAGCCCTACTGAAGAACTCAGATTCCTGGAACTTTTGCATTTTTGTCACGTTGTAATATATTATCATTTTATGATGTGATACATTAACAAAAACTTGCTCATAATTTTTTTTTCAAATAAAATACTAAATGTGTTCCATGCATGCGTATCATTCCCTCACCCCTTCATCTTTCTTCCCCTAAAATGAAATCTAGTCCAATAATTTTCTTTCATAAGTTCCCCAACCAGTTGTGTCATATACAGTAAGTGCAGCAAATGCTAAGTCTACTAGGACCATGAATTAACTATACAGATCATAAATGTAATAGCTGCTTATGTGGTTATGTGAATAGTATATTTTATATATGTATATATAACATTTCTATGCAGCTAACTGTACGGATAGCCTTTGATTCAGTACATCTCTGCTCCTCCTCAATTAAATTCTCAGCTAAAAGCCTATAAGGTATAAAGAAAAGATTCCCTATACCTTAAATGTAACCAATTCATACAGCAAATTTTCAAGTGTTGCAGCTATATTGAAACATATGTTTACTTTAGAAAAAATGGCACCAGCTCACAGGAAGCTCCCTCTAACAGCTGGACACAGAAATAAAAGAGCATTTTTTCCCTTTTGCCTTTATAGTTTTTGTTTGCAGGGATAAACAAACCTGATTGGAGGTTAAAATAAGTGCATCGTTCAGCTGATGCAACAGAGATGCAAGTATGTTTGCTTTGATGACCAAGCAAAATTCATACTAAAAAGGTGTTCATTTAATTTGTGAGTGAACAGAATGTACAAAAGGCAACGTTTCTTTAGCTGATGAAAGAAAAACACACATTTAGTCACTTTTGGATTCTCTGGATAAATGTTTCAACCAACACAGTAAAACTTACTTTTATAGATAGGGTTTGCACAGCAATGGTTGCTTCACCAAGGGCATGTGTCTTTAAAAAAATGGGAGATGTGTATATCCAGCTTTCAAAGCTCCATGGGCCTGTGTTGGGTGTTATCTCATGAGGCAGACGAATGCCGTTAGCCCTGCCAAGCCTATATGAATTAACTGTCCACTATATTTCTCTTTAGACGTTTAATAGCAGCAATAACACAGTATTATTTCAAAGTTTAAAGCACATCAGTAAGACAAAAAAAAAAAAAAAAGGCTTCTGGCATTGAAAGCACGGGACTACACATTCAATCAAGTAAAAGTGTTGAAATTAATTTTTTGCACGACTGCATTTTGAGAGCCGTTTTTGTCTTTTATTTCATGTTCAAAGACAGAGTCCTTCATATTACCTTCTGACACGTTGATCTTACGAGGACAGCTCAGATGAATGAATCACATGATTTGCTATTGATCCATGCCTCTCACTGGAAAACAACTTAATGAACATTCATCAAGGAGTCACACTATCCATCAGCGTGATGCAGCAAGATAAGTGTCCTCTTGGATTGACGAGAGGCAAAATAGAAGACTGGTGGACATCTGAGTTTAGTCGGAGAAGGATCCATGGATTTATTGATCCCACCACCTGATAAGGAATGCGGGAATAATGAAGCTGTTAAGGCTTGAGCTGAGACAGCCTGGATCTCAGCAGACAGGCAGAGTAAAAGAAGAGTGCGAGTTCAGGGCTGGGCAAGAAAAAGACAATTCATGGACCTTTTTTTATTTTATTTATTTATTAGGCAGTCATTAGATGTTTGGAGAGTCATTTCCATGCAGGAGTGCCCGACTGAGCCTTCTTGAATTAAATTAGAGCTAAAATTGAACCCGAATCAATGCAAATTATGTCAGACAGGAAGAAAATAGAAAGCATAATGGATGTAAGAGTTTCCTTTCTTTTATTGTCGTTCACAATTAAACGTCCTGTAAATACAATCCTAATTTTTGGAGCACTAACAATGACAAAGTGGTATTGTAGGGGATACATGATATGGGTTTCAGTTATGTACAGTACGTGGACTCAACGTTTTACCTACACAAAAACTAAGACTGATGCAAAAGTCACCAACCTTTTTACTCCTAAAATTAATTTGACTGTTCAAAATGTGGTAACCATCCTGTGATATATCAATAAGGTAATATCGAGTTAATTACTCAGGGTTCCTGCTCTTCTGGTTAACATACATTCAGACATGCCACTCTCAACTTGTCAAGTGTAATTTCAAACCAGCATTTATTCTCCACCCCATACATGTCCTTTTTTCCCGTAACCATAAATTTTTCCAAACAACCACAGATAAAAAATGTTGTAAAAGTCCACAGAACAAGTGGGGGAGGGGCAGTGAAGGCACTTTGGCCTTTTCTCTGGGTAACCAATGGTTTATCTTTGCATGTAAAACTTTTAAGCTTATCTGCTTCAAACCTTATCAGCCAGGACATATATTAATACCTAGTTTGAACAAGACCAATGAGAAAAACCCCCAGATGCATTCACTGAAATGCCAAAAATCTGTTAAATTGCTTTTATTCATAGATTTGACCACAAAAGATTCTCTGTTTTGAATAACTACTAAGTTAATTCAGTTTAGTAAGCTTTGAACACACATACAACCATAATCCTTTCTTGAACAGTATTTAGAACTAAATGAAGCTTTTAGAATTAATAAAAAAAAAAATCAAGGATAACCTAAACTGATAGACAACCTTTGAAACCACACAAATGCAATTTTCCTAAGAAAAATAGAAAAATAAGGAATTAAGGAAGAAGCATCTTTAACTCACTATTTCAGAGTATTTGGCTCTGCTGAGCTCCAACCCCTAAAGGCCAGGAGAGTTATCCTCTGTTCCCTCTAAAGCACACTTTGTCCCAGTTTCCCCACCAGATGGGCACACTTCTTAACTACTGAACCGTCTTTGCTATGATTACCATGGGTAATAGCGAGCACAAAAGAAGGCTTGCTGCATCTTTTATTTATTTTTTGTAAAAAAAAAAATAAAAATAAAAAAAAAAGCTGAAAAATATATTTTTAAGGATGAAATAAATTTGCATACTAATATCAGAGCTGCAACTTTTAGGTATTTTTAAAAAATATATATATATATTTACTGGAACACACTGAGATAATCCTAATAGATCGCCTACAAAGAGAATGTGCAGTGGACTTGATCTGCTCATTCTGGGATGCTTCTGAAGGTTTAATTCAGCTTTATCCAGTGACTGTCAAATGAAAATAGACATAAAACTTTGCCGACATTATCAGTGTGTGCCTCTCTATGCTATGCCAGGCACATTTCCAGAGAATCTATATCTCATCTGCTGTGATCTGCCCTTTGTACAGCTGCGCTCGAGTTTGCTCAAAGGTCATGCTGGAAAGCAGAGGCTACATGAGGAAATCATCAATGGGGATCAATACAGTGTGACGCTCCTGGGTGAAATGGTTGTCGTATTCAAAAAGCACTTGACAGCAATCAGTTCAGACATAAATATGCTACAAAAACTCCACAATAGATAGAAAAGCTCCTTTTGTTCTTTTAATTGTGTTTGTCTGTGCCCGCTAAAATGGAATCTTCTTGCAAACAGAATTACTTTCACTCAACAAAGCAGAAATATTTAAAATGACTTGGAAATTGCATTTAATCCAGAATGAAGACAAACATTATTTTATTTACCTATATATCCAAAAAAAAAGGATCTAGCACATTTTAATTAATATTTTTATGAAATTAAGACTTCAAGACGACAGAGCCAACATGAAAGTTCTCAGCACTTCTCAATTATCAAGGGATTTTACTTTACACCGAATCCTTTCTGTTTTTTTGATTTTTCTTCTCACTTCCTTAAAGTGAACAAGCTAACCGACAAAATTGTTAGAAACACTTGAAAGGAGGAAACCACAGTAAAGCTGCACACACAGCAACTCCGTGTGGAGTGAACGCAGGGGGGCCCAGATATCTAAGCTCACCAGTAAACACCGGCATCTACGCGCTAAACCGTCAACATCTACTCTGGTATAGCAGATCAAAGACGCGTGCACTCACAAATTCTTATCAACACACAAAAGCACTGCGCTGTGAAGAACTAGGCTGTAAAGGGGATTGCTGCTTTTCAGAAGCAAGTGTTTTTTTTCGAGTGAGTAGGGGGAGAAAAAAAAATCCAAATAATTTTCAATACAAACATGTGGCTGTTTGAGATATCTGGACTTGGCTTTATATGCTCCCCCCCCCCTCTCCTCACAATGGTGAAAGGATACTGTCCTTCTTTCTCCAAATGGCAACTCTGAGCACTTTCAACAAATGACTGTAAATACCCTGTTTTACCCTTTAAATAACTTCCCATAAACCAACATACGTCCTCTTAACTAAAGTAATTAATGCATAAACAACAATGTGTCAATAATAATCACAACACTAAAAACATGCAGGGAAACTTTTTCCACATTCTTAAAGTGAATAAGAATGTGGAAATGTGTTTTTCCACATTTTGTTAAATCACAAATTTATTCTAAAATAGATTGATTTTTTTTCTTCTCAAAACTCTAAACTCAAAGTACATCAGGATTGCATGGGAAAAATAACTTTTTCAAAATATTGTCAATATTTTAAATGGTTAAATGCTGTAAATAAAATGTTATATGAAGCATGTTTTCATATTGTGAACCAACGCCGTTTCGGCACGAATCTCAGCCTGAAGGCTTCTTGGGTACGTTACCCAATCTTTGAAGGATGAAAGTCCTGCCATTATTGTATTGTCCTGCTTAAACTGTAAATGTTTAAACACAAACACAATTAAAACCAATGATAGCTGGCAGAGAATTCAACTGATACCGTACACTAACCTGCTTATCTGCTCAGACTCTTACAGCTAAAGTTCATGTACCAAAGAGAATGAGAAACATTGTTCAGAAGAGTGTGCAGACGATCTTAATTGAGAATATAAAGCATCTATTTAGAACGGGAACCAGTTATGTAATCTTATAGACTAACCAATGTTTGTGACGTTGTAAACACGTCACAAAGACCATTCCTAACACCTTTTATCTGCTAAACTGAGCCCTTGTGCAACCATGATCCCAATGGAAAGTCATCTGGCTCACATCTCTCTTACACACAAATAATTTTTAGAACTTTAAAACATCAACGGCGTCAAGACTTGAAGACTTACATATGCTGTTTTTAATGTTATATGCACCTGACAAATTCTTGAAATTAAGATATCTGATACAGGTAAAATAAAAAATTTTCACATTATTTAATGTTTTTTTTTTTTTTAGACAACAAATTAATTTAGTTATGTTGCCACCTCCACCTTATATATCTGCAAACAACCAGCATACAGTCACACCGACAAACGTCAACAAAGAGTCACTGACTGAATGTGTTGTGTTACAATCTGTCACCCATAATATGATTAGCAAAAAACATCTGAATGATCAAGTAATTTCCTTGAGGCTTTTTTTTCTGCTAAGGGGAGACTGCTACTACTGTTAACTACGGCTGTTTCCTCCCTGTGAAAAGCTGCTGTGTGGAAAACAGTCGCAGCACAAGGAACATGTCCACAGGCACCCTATGTCAGCCGGCTGACCTACTTTATTCTCTGTAAGGTCCCGCAGCTCCCTCCAGAACCCCTTTACAACAAAGACACCATTTTGTCTTCATTAGAAGCTTAAAATGTCACTGCATTCAGCTAGCTTACAAACGACACTAGTTTTGTTTGCAATGCGTTTACTGCCTTAATTCCAGATCAGTTAAAGAAATAAACAAATGAGGAGTGATAGAGCCAGGTTCGTTTAATTGGGACCGCCGCCGCTGAAACGGAGACGCCACAGCGAGCGGAGCCACCTCCAGCTGCAGCGGAATAGCCGCCGACACAGAGAGTAAGCCCAGTGAAAAGTCCCCACTGGCACTCTGTGGCCCTCAGTTGGTCGACATCCCTATTAACATTCACACCATGCAGCTGCAGTTTTAAATCATTAATACGGCTCAAATTAAATACAGTTACAAACCATGATCAATGATGTTTAATTAGTGCTAATAACTGACCATCTGTCTGGTAGCGAAATGCAAGAAGCCAGCAGCAAGACGTCCCCGAGAAGAACTTGAAGTTCTAAATGGTGATATAAATCGTTCGCTTTATTCAAAAGTCACAACAGCCAGCCATAGTTTTACCTCAGGAGTTTTGGGACAATAAGTGCAGTAAATATACATATCAGTCTTTTGAGTAAACCTATTGGTGGAGAGCTTAGGAAAATTATTTATATCTCTAGAGCTTCTGCACATTTGATCACATTTTAACCATGAGCCTGAGTGGATTTTAACAGTTATATGTGATGGACAAACACAAAGTGGCACACAATTGTGAATGTTCAGAAATAAAAATCTGAAAAGCACGGAAAGCATTTTGTATCCATATCCCTACAGTCTAGACATCAACAATTATTTTGGCACATGTCTCCTCCAAAATTGCATATGCAGAGACAGGAAGTCGCTTGTGCAAAACTACCTCAAGACTTGGCACAGATTCACAAATGGATTTATCATTTTCCACTCAGGAAGCTGGCTTGATCTGAACCACCACCATATTTTAAGGCGAGGATGGGATGTTTTGGCTGCTTGTCTGATTAATGCTGTCCTCATCTACTCTGTCAGAGTAGATGGATAACTATACTTGGAAGGATTTGTAGTGCCATTCTACCTAAATTTTCAGGTAATGGAATGATTGGAAGCTTCATTTCTGAACCGTACTTAATGTCTGATCGATCAGCTGCTTTTCTTGGTCTTTATGATGCTGTTTGGTCTCTACCCTCTGAGGCCCTCACAGAAAAACTGCATTCATGTTGACATGAAATGATCAACAGGTGAACTCGTGCTTAGGTAAGCTCTAGTAACAATCAGAATAAAGAGGGCTGAACACATCATGAGCTACTTTGTGTTGATTTACAAAAAAATGAACTAAGATTTATGGTGATGATATATAAATGTAGAAAGTTTTAGAGGAATGGATATTAGCCAGAGACATTGACTGTTCTCATTGCATCCTGTTAAAAGGAGAAAGGCCCTTCTCTTGCGGATGGCATTCATCTGAACTCTGGCTTCTTGCAGGGCAGTTGTCATCTTATGTCATCCCCTTCTGCTTTTGCACTTTTGTCAAAATGCTAATCGTGTTTAAATTATTAATAAACTTCACTTAGCTACTTGTTTGCAGACATAATTTGCACTGCCTGCATAATTGTTGGTACTGATTAGAGTAATACAGTTTTAATATAAGCTGACAAACTGTTTGGGTTTGAAATGGCTACGACAAAAAACAACTCAGTTCAATATTTTAATTAACTTTCAAGCAACTTTCAAGAGTATTAAAATGTACCTTTGTAATTGAACCAGTTCTTGCTCCGAGGGAATCCAACTCCGCATTTTTTTTTTTTATCTAAGCCAGTATGGTTTCAGACAAACGCATACAAGATGTTCTTTTAAGGAACTGGCAGCAACTACATTTGAGACCAAGAGCTTTAAAACCCTCTTCAGGAGGTAGAAAAGGGGGCCATGGAAATGCAGGTTCAACTCTTATGGGAGATTTATTTTATCACTTCTTTCCATCTAACTAACCCCAGTTCAAGTCTCTTGTGAGCCAGCTGTAAGACCAATGCATCTGTGAGGATGTTTTCCTCCCTGTTTTACATTCACTTGCTGTTTGGCTGCAGTCAGTCAATAAAATATTCTTAAAAATACTAGTTCTTTAAAAACAAAAGAAAAAAAAAAGTAATTCACCCAATCATTTTCACCTCAACATGCTCCAACACCAGGTTACAGAAAGTATGCTGACTGGTACCCACTGTAATATCCCTGCTGGTAAATCTTCATTCATTATGAAACAATGACATGCAGACATGCTGCCTGCCTCATGCATCCAAGATAACTTGCTCCACCTATTCAGTTGCTTCTTATACCATTCAGCATGATAGCTTCTGATTAATACAATCTAAACATATTCATTTGCACTCTATGGATAGAAACAAGATTATAAACCAGACTGTAAATGAACACCAACATCTCTTTCTGCTTCTGCCTTCATCAAGGCTGCGCACGAGGTGGCAGACTGCTCAGCTAAGTTTGCCGCTCTGTGCTGTAATTACCTTGTCTAAACAGTATAGCGACAACCATAACACCCTCCTGCACAAAACGCTTTGGACCAGTTCACGAGGCCAGAATTTGCGGGAGCCATTATGATGTTGTTTACTTCCAACTTTTGTCTCGGAGTGGCTCACAGTCATTCTCTTTACATTTTCTGCTTTCATTTCTGAAACATTCAAGTGGAAGAGAGCGGCTCTGGCAGCGCGGCAACAGCAGGAGGTTGAAGCAGCAGGGGACATGCCAGAGGGTACATTGCTGAGACACGTCTTAACGACTAAGGCCAGATTGGGCTCGGTGGGGAGAAAGGAGATGGCTGCTCTTTGAAAGCCTGCACAGTGTCTGGAGATGTGGTCCTCACGGCCGTGGAGCTTGTTATCCTCAGAAAATACACAGCTCTGATGGGGCTCTGTGTCTTTTTCTAAACCCATGCACACTTCTGCCTGAATGGGCTCCCTACCCCTCCCTCCGAGTTCATTTAATCTAGGAAGTATGCATTAATCAATTCTACATTTCCAGCTCATTCACAATTTAACAGCCTTTTATCATGTTGTTCTTTTAGAGACACTATATTCGTTTTCAACCAAAGTTTAATTGATAAAAGCTTTAATTCAGAAGAAATAGAATCTTTCAAAAGGCTTTTAGCTTTTCCACCTTTTGTTACGTTAAAACCAAATTAATAACTTTCATTTTATGTGATGGACCAAACACAAAGTTGTGCGCAAGCATGCTGGCAGTGCTATAATGGAATGAGTTACATCATCGCATATTCAATTGTTGGAGGAGTCTGGTGAAAGTCCAGAACTAAACTGCGAATATGTGACAAGAATTGCTGTTCGCATTAACTATTCATCCCATCTGACCAAGCTTAAGACATTCTGCAAAGAAGAGCAGGCAATGATTGCAATATGTGAATGTGCAGAGCTGGCAGACACGAATAAAAAAAAAATAAAAAAAATGGAGCAAACACTTTCTAGATTTTTATTTGCAAAATTGGTAACAATCACCGTGTTTTTCTTTCGTTCCACTTCACAATTATGCACTATTTTCTGTTGGTCTGTCACATAAAATCCCAATGAAATCCACTGAAGGCATAATGTGAAGCAGGGTATGAATACTTTATGGGGTCCTGTATGTACCAGCAACTCTTAGTACAGAGTCATTTCTTTTAACTTCAAAATGAATATTACTTATAAATAAAGCCAACCAATGTTTCACTAAAAAAGCTACTGTTCATTTAACTTTTGAAGTTTAAGCTTCTTTCTAGAGGGATTTGGGGAAAAAAAAAAAAAAAAAATCAATTTTAATGAATCACAGATGACATTTGTAGAAATTGTGAATTCAAAGTCACTTATTTTGCTAAGGTATTCATGCTTGAAACACGAGTGCATTCAAATAAGCCAGGAAAATGGTTTTCTGATGATGATGATGCTGATGAGGATAATAAATTCTCAAATGAATATGCAGACCCTGACATTTAGCAGCAGTGAACACTTTTCCAAAATTATCTTGTGCTTACATATTGAGGACACAGTTTTTTTTGTGTGTGTTTCATTCTTCTTATACAAAAGCTTGATAATGAGTGATAGCAACGGTCATATGATAATTCTGACCCGCCACAAGCGATTGTGTCCATCAGCGTCAGCAATTTTGACAATTCTTCCATAGACAATTGTCTTCCTGTCCATCAAACAAATGACTGCAGTAAAAGTGGGGAATCTAGGACACCTCGAGGAAGCCCGCAGCACAAATCATCTCATGCCTTTGCCACGTTCGTGTTGAAATATAGCTTAAGAGACAAATGTACATACCTGGAGGTCCCATTGATATGACAAAGAAAATCACACATCACTGAGGTGATATTTTTAGACCCCTGCTCCTCTGCTGGGCCAAACACAGAGGGAATTCTGAGTGATTGCCCCTCTAAATAATGCAAAGTGTGTTTCTCTCTGCACCCGAGAGGCCCGCGATACGAAATGACTTTGATGACAGGGAAGAACTGATGTGATGCTTTGCCACAAAAGTATTTCCATGTTTCCGCTGCCACCATGCATGTTAGTGGTCTCTGAGTGCATGAGGCCTGTACTTTACATCTAGCTAGAACAGATAAAAGCAACATATTAAATATACAACTGGAAGTCAAAGTAACTAATAGTGAGCTCTTCCGCATTGTGCTACACTCTTTATAACGAAAAAAACACTACAAGAAACCAGAACACAAACACCTGGAAATAATGTGGAATAGAAGGGATATGATCACGGCTACCTATATGGAGATTTGTTATTTAAAATAGGTTAAAATATGTGTTGTTAATATAACCACGGAGGTTTTGTGAAATCAGAAGCTGCACTCAGATGAAAGTGCAGCTTCTGAGTAGCAGACCATATTCAGCAGCAATAAGAAGAACCTTAATTTGCTTTTGGAGGATGTGAGTCATGGCAGCAGATTTGAAGGATGAAGAGAAGATACCCGAGATAAATGGTTAAGAATCGGAACAAATGTAGGCATGCTTCCAAAGACGTAGGCAGGAGACCACTTATCTTATTCAGTAATGTAATTAGATTAAATATGATTTTATCTACTTGTTTTTTTTTTGTTTTTTTTTTAGCCTTTTTGGTTCTTGCATGTGAATCCTTACACTGAATGTTAGCTAACTTGAAAGCTCTCTGCACTACACAGGCACTAAAAAATGATTTGCCTTTCGTTGTAATTCCAAACCTAGAATTACATCTGGTGCCTCACCAGATGTGCTGTTTTTTTAGTATTTAAAAAAACTGGAAAAATGAACTTAAGACTTTTAAATATTCTCCATAAATCCAGGTCTAACAGCAAAAAAAAAAAAAAAAATCAAATTCGGAGGACAATTTAAAACATCATTATCATTATTCTTGGTATTAAAGTGAAGGCCAAATGCATAAATGAGGCCACGTTAAGGCACTGAAAAAGCAGATGAAGCTTTGCACATACTATTAGAAGACTGTATCAGAATTTGCAACATTACTGGAAAAAAAAGAAAGCAAAACAAAACATCTGTTTACTATGGATGGTTCTAATTTTTAAATGCTTCCTGAAGGACTCGCGATTTAAGGGATGTGGCAAAACATGTTGGGCGGAGGGGCTTACACACAGTCTTATTAAAAAAAAAAAAAAAACATCTGCTTGCATCTGCCTCATGCATTTTTTAGTCATCATTAGAAAATTGAATAGCTTTCATTATGTACATGAGATTTTAATTTAAAATCTCACGTACAGGTAGAGGCATTATAATTGAAATGTATTATTATTTTTATTACATACATCTTCCATTGGACAGCATGCAGTTTTAAACACCTTGCAGATGGACCAGAAGACCACACAGTATTTTGCTGATTGGTGTTTTATCGTGCTGCAGAGTGGAGTTGAAGTGCTATGAGTTTATATTTCAGTCAATGATACTAACATAAAAAGGAGAATTTGTTACAAGGTAAGGCTGTTATGAGAGATTACCGTAATTCTGAAATACGCAGCAGCTTCATGCCACTTTATGGATCTGAAAGCCAAATAAACTGCTTCTGCATAAGCTTTCTATACTGTCCTCGTTGTTGAACACAGTTACCAGGACAAAACTGCTTCAATGCTTGAAGACTTTGCACACAGTTAGAGTACCTTCTGGCTAAACTGTCTTCAAGCATTGATTTGAACAAATAATCTGCAAAAGAATGAAATATGATCACTGCACAAACTCTTTTAGCATTTACATAATCTCAGAGGTCACATCCAAAACAAACAAGAGATAGTAGTCAGGACTGCAACCCAATCTGCTGTAAAGATTGACAGCTGTCAACAAAAACAAAGCTCACAGGACAAGCGAGACATTCTCCCCATATTTTTCCCCCAAAGGAGGCTGTCAAAGTTTGCAGGAGGAACATTTCACAGTGGACTGATGCAGGGATCAAGTTCGGTCAAGAGGAGGAGTGGAGAGAGGCTATCCCTGAGGTGTCACAAACAATGTTGTCTGACATGACCTGATGCTGGGCACGCCTAACCTGAGCGCCAATCATGTTCAGACATGGGGGATACGGAGAAACTTGGTCTGTAAAAACAAACCATGCCATTATGAGTGGCAGGCTGGCAACTCGTATTTCTGAACTGCACATTTAATTTAACCATGCTTAAATCTCATACTTACATAAAATATAGTGTCATCAATAGTGCTGTTCCTCTTCCCTAGATGAAAGACTCTTTGAAATATAAGTGATGGATGCTGCTTGTACTTTCCAAGCAATTACTCAATAGCTACTCTTTAAATACAAAGAACCTTTGGAACGTTTCATTTAGAGGAAACAAACAACAAAAAAACAACCAACATAGTTTTCAAATTGTGCTTTGGAGAAATTAGCACAATTGTTTTAATTCAGCCCATCTGAAGGACAGGGAGCATCAGCAGCCTGTTGGAGATTACGCCACAGCATCTCAATTGTATTTATGTCTGGATTTTCTCTATGCCACTCCAAATACTTGTTTTATGCATCGTGGACTTGTTGGTGTGCTTCAGGCTTCGTCCTGCTGGATAACCTCAGAATGCTTGACGTTGACGTCATCAACCGATATGACCTGACATTCTCCTTCAGTAACTTCTAGTCCAGAGCTGATTTATGGTTCCATCAATATGTTTCCAGAGGCACTGTACACATTTTCTCCTTCAACAAAACCAAAAAAAAAAACTTAATTATTTTACAAATTTAAATTACTTGACACTAAAGTATATATTCTTTGAAATGAGTAGTATTCGGAGAACAGTATTCTGCAAAATTATTAGACTATGCTCTCACATGCCAAGTAGATTGTGGAAAATATATATTTGGGTAACGAATAATAGCTAAACGCAAGGTTTGTGGATTGTTTGTCTGCACTATAACTTACATAAACCTGTTAGGTGAAAGCATCATGCTATTTGTGAAGGGATAACAGAAAGGGGCAATGTGCTGCAGAAAGAAAAAAAAAGAAATTCAATATCCGAGAGCCACATTGTAAAGGCAACAAAACTGCACATGGTTATGAGCAAGCCAACAATAGGGCGACATGAAGGATGAAGCACAGAGTAATTAAAATTCAGCGGAAATATAAATATCAAAAGCAGAGCTGTCAGAACAGACTTTGGCTGCCTACTGAGGAAAAAAAAAAAAGGTGAGGCCATGCTGGCAAGAGTTGACAACCCTTGTAAAGCTTCACATTTGGACGTGTGGAAAAGGAGGCGGTGTGTATGTGTAAATGTTTTTTGTGTGGACTTGGAGAGCTTTGTGCTGTCAAAGCCGTAGAAGCCCGGGATGAGAAAAGGAGAAAAAAAAAAAAAAAAAAGAAGCATAAAACCACTGCCAGCAGATAATGTCACTCAGTCTTTGTTTTTAGGAGCGAGTTTTTCAGAGCTGGCTAATATATGAATATTATGCATAAAAGCTCTGGGGAGTAGAGTGAAGGAATACTGGCCAGGACTGTTCATTATGCGTCATTCCCATCAGAGGCACTGGAAGTAAAACAAGTCATTGTTGTGGCCATTGATGCACTGTCCATTAGATTCACAAAGGCTTGCATGGCTAAAATATTCACTTGTAAGAACATGCAGTAGCTTTTATTCTTTAAATTTAAATATGTTACAGGCTTATTATATACAGGGATCAACAATAATGTTGGGTTTTTTTGCTACTCAAATACTGCTAAGCATAATTATGGGTTGAGATAATTTTCAACGGAAGAATCAATCTTAGCTCCTTGGTGATATATGAGATATTTTTTTGTACATAAGAGATCTGTGTAAATGAAACCAAATGATTATCTGAGAAAATGTTAGTCATTCAGATTAGCTCATTCTATAAATAACAACGTTCTGGTATCTTTGCATAGATTCCTATTTAGTGAATTGCAAAACAATTAAAACCTCTTGAATTTCTCACATTGTGTGATATTACAGCCACAAACATCAAAGTATTTTAAATAAAAAAATTATGGTAGCGCATAATTGTCAAGTCAAATAGTAACTGTACATGACTTTAATTTTGCTTTTAATTTAAATTATGCATTTATTTCACCCAATTATATATTTTGCATTATGAAAAATATATAATCCGCATTCTACTTGGCATGTGAGAATGTACTCTAATAGTTTCACAGAATACTATCCTCAAAGAATATTAGTCAGGTAATTAAATTTGGGTGTTTTAGTAGAACCACCTTTATTTTGCAGCTACAGCTAAAATCTGTTGTGCCGGTGCTGCCACAAATGCCCCTTTCCACATATTTAACCCAGAGGGTTGGTGAAAGGATTCCCATCACCCAAATAAAATAGAAAATGAGTGCTGAGAATGTAATTGAGCTGCCATATTTGCTTACCATCACTGTCAAAGCACAACCAGGTGCCCAAAGCGCCCAAGAGATGGCTATTTCTTCCCTTCTTTATTATAATTAATCGTTTTGCAGTAGATGACATGCCACATTTGTTTATGAGCTCCGAGTGATTTGACAGAGAAGAAAACAGGAAAGGGGAGGAAGGAGTGAAGATACTGACCCCTACAAGTTAAACGATGCATTTACATTCATTAGCTCGATCAGGCAGCCTTCCTCACTCTCTCCATCATAAATGATGAATGAGTGAGGTGGCTGAATAGCCACTGAGATCACCAAGAGCCACAGGATAGATATATTTTACTGATATAAATTATTCATGTAAGCTTTATGCTGCAAAACAACATCTGATTGGTTCTTGGAGAGTAGCTGGGACAAAGATTATGCAAATGCCGATCCTCTATAATTGAGCATAATTGCATTGCATATGTTTGTGAAGCTCTTAACAGTCATTGCTTCCCCTTCGCAATCTTATCAAGAACACAAGAGAAGTGAGTCACCACCTGTACATGTTAGGCACCAAGATGCAATGAATAGGATCTATGTCCAGGTTTCTCCAGGAGGCAACAAATGTGCCGAAAGACATAAAAAAAAAAGAAAGGTGGAGAGAAAACAATAGGGATCATAAATGTTTCAGAAGAAGGTATTTGGTGCTCTGTCATGTGCTTACTCTGGTTATTCTGTCCTTTCTGTCAACTGTCAACCCCTTGCCCACGGCTGTGTCAGAAGCAGGCTGTCAAGTTCAAAACAGGCCCAAGAGTGTGACAGCAACGCAATTACTAAAATACCAACTATAATCAACGGAGCAACAGGGAAAATCAGCATCTGTTCAGCACAGGCAAACAAGGCAGGCCTGTCATTCCAGAATATCCCGGCAGTTACACCAAATGTTTGAGGCTTTCGGCTCATTAAGGCAGCAGCTTATGAGGAAAAGACCTGTGGAGAGAACCGGTTGACTTTATTCGGTACAGATGTACAATAGCAGCTCACAAATGTCCCTCTTGTTAGCAGGAAAGGTTATTACCAGCTAATAACTACTAGACAAGGACGCCAAAAATAAGCAAAACAATAACCCTATCCTGCTTTTTACTTCATTCAACCTAATCTCTTCAGTTACAGTCCAATCAATAGCCTCATTTTAAAAAGTAAACAGTGACATCAAGGTTTAAAATAGACCCAAACATCGACACAAAGCCCAGGCTGTTCATTCCCAGAGCAGAAAAAAGAGAGACATGGCCCGAGGTGCCAAAGCAGTGGATACACACACAGCTCCAATCAATTGCTATGGATCCGATTCAGACACACTCATGATCCCTCCCTACTTCCATGCCTGGGCGTAAACTAAAGAGGGAGATAAGCACCTACAAGGTCATACATTTAGCATTTAGGAAAGTCACATAAACATGCAAGTCAAATGAAAATGGAAGGCTAATTGTAACAAACAAAATGAACAAAAAGATTGCTCATTCATTACAGTTTTTCCACATATTAAAACATTTCTCGCATTGAGAATGCAAATGAGGCTGTTCTTTGAAGTGCCTTATTTGCATTACAAACAGTGCACCCAAACTTTGAGAAACAACAGAGGAAGACGGTCACAATTTCCATCTCCATTTTTCTAAAACGTTCAGCAGACTCCATGCCCAAACTGCACTGCAAGCCACCCGCACCGAAAACACTCCATCAATTTTTTAGTGTGTTTCGATTCATGTGCTTATTCAAAAGATGAAATGGCCTGGACCCTGAAGAATAGAAGTTTGTGGTTTATAAAAAAGGTGAGAGCAACTGTACATTCAAAACATCCGTGTTTACTTGTCTTTGTTTTGTTGAGCTGAATTACGGGTTTCATAACCCGATGGTTGTGAAAACAATCAGCGTCTTGAAAGACATTTAACTCACTGTGAATAAGAATGTTTTCGCTATCATAAAGACAAGGTAACAGTGTTGAAAGGGGAGGTGTCCCAAGACAAAATGAATTCAAACTGCTGCTTTTCTAGGCTACCTCCAACCCCGAGGAGATTTATGATTTTATCATTAGAGTATGCTGAATACATTTGATATACAAAGTCTGCCTGCTGTGATGCAGCAGAGCTTTTGCAGTGAAAAATGTGCAAGATAAAACAAAAATATGCAGGTTTTATGCCACTGTGGATCTTTGATGAAAGGCTCTTTAAACCCAAATACATTTTTACTCTTACTTTCCCCCTTCAGGTGGACGAGATACCTGATAATCAAAGGAAGTAGAACACCAATAGAACTGACAACACTTGCAGATGCACGATTGCTTTGCTTGTTTTTGATCAAAAGACACAGGAACACGGGCACATAACTCAACAAACTCACATGCTTTCGAATAAAAAAATAAAAAAAATAGGACAGAGCTTCATGTCATTTTCAGCCCACTGGTTGCAAAAAGTCAGGGATAGCAGGAATTCATTTGGGAAGGACTTTCGTTTGGCTACAAGGAAGTTCTGGGAAACAATTTGACAATTCAGAAAGAGAAAACCAAGACCATCCAAAGTGTACGGCGAGAAATGCTGAGTGGGAGAGAGGATATTGTAGAGTTGTAGTGGTGCGCAACATGGTACCACTACCTTGGTATCCTGATGGTCCATGATGACCAACATGGAGCACCTCCTCAGGCAGAATTGGAGAACAATAGGGGGGAACAGAATCTATCACAATGGCATAGGTGGTTGGTGTAAGTAAAAAAACTTATTGGATGGAAAAGTCCCAGGAGTGGACAAGATTCACCCCAATTTGCTAACAGTCCAGACATGGTTGAGATGTGGTGACTGACATGTCTTCAGTATCAAGGGTAACACTTTTAAGTCTGCAGAGTAGAGTTACTCTAGGGTACTGGAAATCAGATTTTTGTCTCAGATTTAGGAGGAAAAGCTTAGATTCTGTCCTGGCCATTGATCAATGGCCTGATGCTTAACCTGGTGGGAGTTTTGTTATCTAGGGAACAATTATTTGTAGATCCATAGATTGGTTAACAATGTGGAATCTTTAAGTATATTCTGGAGGATGTTACATGAGCCACACCTTCAAAGTATGAGAGTGATTTTTGTCCTAAGTTATTCTTTTAGATTCAATATCTGAATGCAAGGATGCATCTAATTATTTAATTTCCCCCCTCAAAAATCTATTATCTTGTTTTAGGCAAACATTACATCGACATATCTGCTTTTGTTGAGTGAAAACCCCCTCCACAAAAAACACTTATGCTCTTTTAAAAGATTCAATTCCTTTCTAGAGTGTCGAGTCAAAAAGCTGAAAAACTATCTGCAGAGACTCACTTTCAGAGATGAAGACATAACATTTCTGTGCAGTACAGCGAGGTCAACTCAGACCACCTGTCATAGCCAATGAATGTTCAATGCAGCCCATCTCATCTTTCTGCAAAACTATTTCAAACACAAGCAAAGCCAAAAGGTATTCAAAGCCAATAAGTTATTCAAATACAATAAGGCTTTACTTGCATGTATGCAGTAGTTAAATAAGAGAGCTGTGAAGTGTGCGGCAGACTTCTTACTGACAGGAGCTGTCACTATCACTGTGGCAAAGTTCCTCAACCCTCATATTCACTGGAGTCATTTGGATGTTGAATGGCTTTCTTTTAAAGGCTTTCTCTAAAATGCTGCTGCTGAGGACTTTCTCATGCATTGATAATCTAGTGGCCCTTCAATGATTCAAAAAGCACCGAGGGGCGAGGCAGCCAAGAGCTCAAGTTCTTTGGAGCTTTTAAAAATTTCAGTAAACTAAAGCCAGATTTAGAGTAGCACACAACTCACTATCTTCACCTCCTTTGCCTGATCTTTAGAAAGTTGCACAAAAAGTCAGTACAGTTCCTAATAGGCGGGCAAATCACACACATCCTAGAGAACTGATAACACTGCAACATATTTTATTTAGCTGAAAACCTATGTGTGAAGCAGGTAAGCAGTATGTAAGCAATGACAAATATGGCTTTGGGAATGTAATCATTACATATAGCTTGACAACACCCTATCTCTTCCCCAGTAACCCCGAGAGACAGGCATTAGTAAAGAGAAACATATTGATCAACCTAAAAAAAATACTTTAAACCCTTATCTGCTATGTGTATGAATAAATTTGGGACTTTAATGTTGTTTAAAAAGTGATAAGCAAGCTACAAAACCCACAATGTCAGACCTTGCATGGTTATTTACTGCTATGCACAACAGAATATAATGAATGTGTCTACATTGCCAGGAAAATAAAGTAGAAAGAGTGACAACTGGTCAGAAATGTTCCATTATGGGGCATTTTGTATTCCTCTGCTAAAATAATGGAAGCAGAGGACCAATTAATCAGGCACTTGTTTAGCAATCTTCAAGCTTTTTGTGTTCATTAGTCTGTCGAAGCGTCACTCTACGGCGCTGGGGACATGCACAGGAGAGGAGATCTATCTACATGCCGTGGGTGACATCCAGAGATTTACAAGCCAGAGCGTGCTATGCTCCACATTTCCCTGCTCCCATAAGACAATAAATGACTCATTATGAATTCAAATCGCTCTCCTGTTTCTTGTAGGCAACAACAACAGCAGTAATACTCAAAACTAAACTGTGGTTCCAAAACAGCCCAAGAACTGGATCAATCATAAAGGAGGAGAAGAGCTTGGGGTGAATTCAGCTATGCCAAAGAATGCAAAAGAATATACGCATTTATGTGTTCAAATAACATATTACGTAGACTTTTATGACACTATTGCTGCTTTGTACACGTCTTTGAATAAGACATGACAATGGCAATTTAAACATGAACAGAAAATAAAAAGGGATAGACGCAAGAGCTTGTGAAGTATAAAAAAAACTGCACAAAAAGGCACGCGATGGATATAATGCAGTGAACACGGCATAACTTGATGTTCCTTTTCTTTACAGAATAAGCGAGAATGCTGTTCTTTTGTCAGGAGGCCAGCTGCATTGATGATCATTCTCCACAGTCCATTACCCCGCTAAGTCATTTGAAGAACACAAAAGAGCAGCAGAAGGTGTGAATTACCAAAGAGAAGTAATATGTAGAAGCGTGCGACAGAAACTTGGACACTTGGAAAAAGGAAAAACCTGAAACATCACATTTAAGTAAGCCTTCCTGTTTGCCTTGCAGAGCAAGACATTATTCCTCGACTGGATGGAGTTCAGTATGGGCTAAATGCTGTGTGTGTGACTGATGAATAATTCAGACCGGGGGTGAGTAGGATCAGTTCCTTGTATGCACGGGGCAGATTAGCCACTGGTGGCCCCTGACAGATGGAGGCCTCACAGCCCACTGCAATGGAGACCCAAGAGAATATCAGGTGTCACCTCATTACACACTTCATAGACCTCAACTTCCAATGTTACCTCGTCTGATTGGGAAAACTACACCCAAATTTGTTTAAAGCATTTATATGGAAGCTTATGAATTCAATCAATTTCTATATGTAGGTGTGGAAATGCTGGAACGAGGATTTTTTTGATAGTTAATTTTATTTATTAATTTTTTCTGTAATCCTGACTAATGCTAAAAAAAAAAACAACTTGCAAAACATTCACATTTCACACAGTAGGTATGGATAACAAATCGGTTTCAAGAAGTTTCCATTGTATCTGTTATTAACTGGGTGGTATGCTCCTTCAGTAATAGATAGTGGCTTTGTCTGGTCTGTTTTTTAACGTAGTGGAAGTAAATGTATGAGATTACATTATGAAGGATTTTTTTTTTCAATTCTATCAAATTTTTAATCAAGTCTCTAAGTAATTTCAGTAATTTTAAGCCTAAATAAATCTGGAGTTTTCCAAATTTACATGTCAACTGTTCTTATATTGTATAGACCGATTAAAATGTATTTTCTTTAGGATTTCAAGTCTATTAATATACCCTAAGCTTCTTAATATTAGCAAAATTGGTATTCAATATCCATATGTCCAAACATTTTAGAACATAAAACACAGGGTGTTTGTTTATTTGACAACGGATTGGTTAAACACAACTCTTTACATCTTTTAATTACCTGATAATAGCAAACTGTGATAAATTGCTTAACCACCAAGTTTAATTTTAAAGTCCCATTTTTTTTTTTTTTTTTTTTCGTTTTTGTAGGAGAATAAAATGCTGATTACTTAGCACCAAATGAGTCAGCTTAGATGTAATTAATCAATAGACTGGATGTGAATTACCTCACGATGTGACAACCTGGGGCTCTGGACAAACTAAAAAAAAGGCCATCATGGTTTTTTTTATTGCTCCCTCATGCGTGGAAGCAGGACACATCTCAAGTGCATCCAAGATTCATTACAAAACAAAAAGATGCATCCAGCCTATCTTCAAGCGGTAAAAGAGGCTCATAATTCACTTTAATGCGATAATTACGCTTTGGTTTTGCAAATCTTAATAATCAACATAAGACATGAAAGCAAACATTCATTTTCAATGTCAAACAGACGCAGAATCAAATACAAAGTATTGTTTACACGTAGAAACGGATAACTCCATACAAAGAACTATTTAAATCACGCAATGCTATAAAGTTTCTTCCCACAGATGAAACTCAAAAAAATCAAAGATGCAATGTCTACAGAATAATTTCAGATTTGAACATTAGGTTTCATCAAACGCTGGCGGAATGGCAGCTTGCTGCAAAGACAGAATGATTGGAAACCATATTCCGACACATTTGGAGAAGACTGAAAATGTGATTATAAACGTGTTTTATACCTGCAAAACTGCATCTCCGCTTTTTTCATAATCACATTGAGAAAGAAAAGATATTGAGCTTGACAAAAGCCGGCAGAACACCAAGCATATGATTAATCACAGGTTCTCTCCAGGAGAACAATGAACAATGCTTCTATTTTATGAATATTAATCAGACTTCCAGTGACAGAAAAACTAATACACTACTTATTGCATAAAAATGCATTTTAACAACACAAGAGGAAATAGCAGTCATGCTAATCAAAAGCGCCCCCATTGTTGTATCTGCCACTTGAAACAGCACGTTTTAAGTTATCTGACTTTCATTAGTAGTCACATATTTTAGGAATGGAAAACGATTTGGGTAAAAATTATTTTGTTGCTAATTAGCTTAATGCTCAAGGATGAACAAAAAGAAAAAAAAAACACGAAGAAAACGGATCAAATCTAATACAAAAAGAAATCATCACAGGAACGCGGCTAAAAGATGGGATTAAAGAAAAGACGGATAAAGTGCATCTATCACCAGTTTTCTGCTCCAGTCTTATGCCTGCTGCTGAACTGTAAACGACCTCGAAGCGATGACAGCGGGTGGCTGCAAAACAATATGGCTGCAGTGTTTACCTGCTTGTCTTTTTTTCTGCTGCGTCAGATCGCAGGCTGCCACCAGAGGCCTGACTGACAAAGGCCCCGCGGGGTGGAAGGGAGAAGCAGGCTCGACGGAAGGATGGATGCCCTATCCATCAAGGCAGCCTTTTCTGGTGGGCTAAGGAGCCGACATGTAGTGGTGAGGGAAGGATGGTCAGTAAGGAGTCAGCACTCTTTGACTCCAGCAGATCCATCATCTAGACAAGAGCAGCCTAGAATCTGTCTGTGCGGTGACAGCAGGCAGAATGGCTTCTTCCACTCAGGGCAAAGAGAAATGTGCTGACAGGGGGAAAATGATTGTAAAGAGGCCTGGTCAAGATGCTCACATTTAGAGGATGAAACAAAACAACAAAGCAAAAAGGACAGAACAAGACTTAGGAAAGTGTTGAACAGAGAGCCTAATCAACCAAATATATTTCGATGTTTTCTATCAAAATACATTTGTAAAGTTGATATAGTCAACCTTGGCTTGATAACCCACCGTCTATTGTGTATTTGACACTAGTTATAACAGAAAAACAATTAATCACACATTATGGTGATTACATTTTCCCTGCTTTATGAGTGTAAAGAACTGCTTCCGTTTTCCTGGGTGAATCTACAGTAATCTTCAGGTGTTTTTCATCCTCAATAAACCTACAAATCTGCAAATTTTGAAGCCAACCAAACACAAAATAACACAAAATTTGAAGTGTTTTTAAAAAAAGACATTGGCCTTGACATTTAAGATGAAAGTCAAAGACTTGTAAAGTATCTGCAGAAAATGAAGACTAATCCAAAAGGCCAAACTTTTGTAGAGAAACTGAAAATTAAGCACTTCTTTTAACACTTAACCGTTGACATTAAGATTCCTACAGCCTTATTTCTCTGAAGAAGCGACTCTCTGTTGGCTAATAACCTGCAAATCTTTTGCAGTCACTGACCCTAAAGCACTTCAAAGACAAGTGTTCTTTTAAGTGCCTTTTTGGCTGTGAATGCAGATGTGCTTCCTAACATGCGGGTATTGCTAAAAACATGGAGGCTGAAAGGTCATGTTGCGGAGAAGATCTGCTACGACATGAGCTAGTTAAACTCACACTCTCAAGTCCTGACCTCCTCTGGAAGGATGGTCCTCAGAAGACGAAGTCTGGCAGTGTACAGCGTTAGAAACAAAGAATGGAAGAGTAGAAAAGGCTATGCGTCTTGGGTTTTATTAATAAGCAATACTAAATTATTTCTTCTAATACACTTTATGGGAATGTTTTGCATAAAGAAATAATGGTTGCTCTACCCAAGTGTAACTTATTGTAAATTAAAATATCAGAAAAATATTTTTTATATTTCTAGACATTTCTAGTTGAAAATCTTCAGAAAAAACACCAACCACAGAGATTAAAAACCTTATTGCACCACGTGAACATTACAAGAGTCCAAAGGGGAAGCCTGGAGTCATAAAACTCATTAAACAAGAAGCAGAGAGGAACAACCAAAGAACAAAGTCATCTCAAAGGCTATGATGCAAGGGGATCAAGCATTTTCAACAAGGATTACCTTATGCTCTGTCATTGTGGAGTGATACCAGGAAGAAAGGTGCTTTTATTTTCTCACTGCAGGCATGGAAGAGTAGGACACACAGTGTGAAGCTGCTTTTGTTGTGCAGACACAGATACAGGTCGTACACTCTGACAATAAAAAAAAAAAAAAAAGAATCACCAAAGCCTCCACCAAATATGCCTTTATTTCTGTATACAGAAAAACATGGCTGGATGCCAGGTTCTCAAATTCAGTGTAAATAATGCATCCCGTTTTTCTCCCTCTCTTACACACACCACCTAAGAAGTGCCCTGAGCACAAGAGCGGGAGGGGAAAAAAGCCACAGAGAAGAGGAAGCCTCTGGAAAAGATTCTTGATGAAAGTGGGTAGAGAAGGCTGAGGGAATATGGAGATGAAAATGTCAGTCACATTTTCTGTTCAATTTTCACATGAATCACACCAGAATACAGAGTGTGGAGTGGATCCACATCCTCCAATGTGTTTCCAAGAAAGCGTGCGCAATCTGAATCACAGCATTAGCAATTATACAAAGGCAGATGAGGCAGATCATTATGCAAGCATCATTTAGCACCAAGAAGTTTCCATCTTTCTAATGTTCAATAATCGCAGCATTAGAAAATGATAAAATGCTAGAGCATTGTTTTTGTGTTACTTCTGAATGTGAATTTTATTGATTCGTTTCTCTTGACAGAAATATGAGCTGATGTACATGCATTTACACATAACAGTGTAATGCAAACTGAAGTATTTGCATCCTAGTTTCATTTACTGCAGTCATTTTATTTCTGTTGTGTGATGAACTTTAAAGAGACAGTAATTTGTGTTTTCCAGGCATATAGCGTCATTTAATAGCATAATCAAGTAACTATGTTAAGCTAAGCTATTATAAAAATGCTGTATATATTTCAAATGTAACAACATAAATTTTACTTTGTAATTTAACACCTTGAAATTGTCCCTATATCTCTTCAAAAACAGAGAAGTAGCTTATGTAATGTGCTTAGTTGACAGGATGTTCCACCAGGTGTTTGCCAATTGCTGCTGGCTAGTCTGAAGGAGCTGATTGGGGAAATTGTGAGGGAGGGCTGCTCTGTGAGGTGGAAGGTCAGGCTGTAGGTTGAAGCCTGTATTGTTTCAACCTACAATACCAGCATTATACTCATGTCCTATTTTCATATGTAAGGCTAGAAAATGTGTGTGATTAAAAAAAATAGTGGGTTTCTAATGATAAAAGACTGTATTGGCTGCTGCAGATCTCTGTCTGTCCAGCTCATGTGTGCTGCTCCGTTCTGAGCTCAGACAGCATTTTGAGAACTAAACAGAAGGTAGTTGAGGCAACTGTCATTCAATTAGATGATGTTTAATGCAAAGTCATACATTTATAAAATGTGCAAGGGTCTGTATTTTCCCCATCTTTCTTTTTCCAGGATGCTCCTTAAAAGACAGAGGTGGAAAGTTGAAATAATGAAATGACCAACTTTGTCATAGTATGTTCGACGTTTCTCATCTTTACTGGGTCCATCTGTCCCTTCTTCAATTTGCTCAAACATCTCTAGAGTGGGTACAAATTGATCAGCCTGAAAATCATTAGATTCTTATTACAAACCAATATTTCATTGCATTTCTAGACATATAATGAGTTGCTGTACAGAAAGGTAAGGTAAGGTAAGTTAAGGTAAGTTAAGGTAAGGTAAGGTAATTTTATTTATATAGCACATTTTCAGCAACAAGGCAATTCAAAGTGCTTTACATGAGTTAAAAAGAAATACAAATAAAATAACAAACTAAAAGGAAAAAGGAGGAAAGAAAACTAATCTAGTGTTGTTCTAAACACAGATGCCTGTTCTTCAAAAATGGATTCACTTTGGTGACAACTTCTGATCAGGAGATTATTTTTTTTTATTTTTAATAAAATGAACTTGACATGTTTATTATCTTCTAATGTTTAAATTGAAAACATTGTTTTTTGTTCACTTTTCCTAAGAAATAACGTGTATAAGATGAAGAACCCCCCGGGTGAACCTGAAGATAAATGAGTTGGCTCCGACTAATTGAGCAGTAATCATGATGTGCCGTTTGTTTCTGTTGAGGAAACATCATTTGCTGATAAACATTTTTCTAATCACAGCTGCTGCAGGCACTGCTTCCCTGTTTAGTGCCAAGGTGACCCGAACAAAACAAGAAATAATGCGACATGAAATAGGGACACTGCCAGGAGCAAAACAGCCTGTCACGCTTCCTCGGTATGAGGAAATGATGAGTGCTACTTTGCAAATAAATCTGGCACCGCAACTAATAAAATGGTGGAAAAACAAATCAATAGCTTTCCTATGTTGAATTCGTCCCACTGCTAACGAGAAACTGGTCTGAGAATAGATGAGTGAGGAGATGCAAACCGCTGCCTGTTGTGGTGATTATGAGGCAAGCACATCTCATAAAACTTGTCATGACAAAGTAAGTGATCACAGCAGGAAGTGTAATAAATACTCTACACAAACTGAAGAAGTTTATCGAGGGACCTTTGCAGAGTGGCTAAATTGAATTACAACACGAGCAATCTAAATTAGAGCTGAAAACAGAGCCTTTCCCAATAAAAGCACAATTGGAAGCTTTTGGAATTACATTCAACTTATCGTTGATGAGCGAAACTAAACCTGATTCTTCAAATGATTAATTAAGTCCTTAACGAGCTGCCAACAGGGCAAAGTTAGCGAGAGCTGCTATCTTATGTTACCCCTCATCCAATGTCCTAAAGGCTCCTGACGCTTCATTCATATAAACGTTCCAGTTCTTTATGGTCCACTTAAAATACTAAGAGGAAGGAGAGAACAGACAACACAAGAAAGAGTGAGAAAGAAAGAAGGAAAAAACAGAAAGAACAAAAGAAGGAAAGAAAGAGAGAAATGAGTACATTATGTAGATACTGGGATAAAGTATAAAGTGTGATCATAAATAATTTTCTTCTTCCTTTACATACCTGGTAATGAATGACCAGTTTCCAGACTGCAAGTGCTGCAAATGTTACTCATGTCTGCAACAGATCTAGCGCAGTAATAATGGATCATTTGCTTTCATGACTAGCATTTCATTTAGCATAACTAAATGGAATATTATTGGTCCGATGTCGCTGAGCAAGAAAGACAGCCAATCAGAAGTCGAGTCAACAGCTTGCTCTTTTTTTCAGCAATCTGGCCTTTCATTCCCAACTCACAGCAGTCATGGTTGGGGTAAATCCAGAATGAGAATTGTTATTAAACCGGTCTCATCATTAACTGCCGCCAATCTCTCCTTTACACACACCCAACGTTTGCCCACAAGCAGGCATAGACTTTACTACTATCAGGATTCACTTCAACAATCAGTAATGAAAGTGTCTCATTCGCAATTCCAATCAAAATCTCATCAATCACACCTTGCATCTAAAAGGAGCTCACACACTCACTGGTTCCTGGTTAGAAAGGTGGACGGCGAGAGCAAATCGGGGCTAAATTTAATCAAGGGCTCCAGGAATACAGACAGAACTGAGCACAGTTTACTAAACTTCATCATTGGAAGGAAACTGCTGATGTGATAACAGATCAAGCAGACTAGTAACTGCAGACAACATGAAGGAAATGAGAGTATGAATCACATTTCCACTTTCATAACGAGCTCACTGTTCTAGTTCAATTTAAAAGAGGAATGCCTGCCGAAAGATGATAAAAGGCATCCACACTGATGATGTGCATGCTCTAGGAAAATATTGTAAAAGACGAAAAAAAAAAAAAAAAACTCCTGCAAACTCCTAATAAATAACTGAAAATAGAAGTTTAATCAATGACAGGAGACATATCTGTAATGGAAAATCATAAGCGTCGAGTTTACAAGTTTGGTGAACTTGCTTTATAGTGCATTGCGATGAATGAAGTATTAAAAACAACAAAGGGCTCATAAGTTTACATCCACTGGCACAATTTTTCAGGGAATATGAATAATATTGAAAAAAAAAAAACTTTTATGTTAATGATTGGAGTTTATGTAAAGCCAGTTATAATCACACAACGGTTTGCTCTTTTTTAATTCATATACCCGTAACAAAAACTAAGCAAATAACCATGATCAAAAGTTTATGTAACCTGTTTCTCTTATAACATGCACATGAGTTAAAATGCATCTGAAGAGCATCTGCACAGGGAGACCAGTCAAAGCAAAAGGTCTGGGAGATCAGCTTCAACATGGAAGGACACCACACTTCTTAGCCTATCATCCTTATTTTTTTAACGTTAAAGAATGTACTCGTAATTTTATCTCTGTGTTGATCCATATTTATTCTTTTACTGCTAGGCAAATAAGTAAACCAACAGCAGTATGAGAAACAAAAAGTCCTCTCACCCTGTCAGACTGGGTGAAACTCTGAGCATAACCAACAAAGCTTTGAAAACTTGGAAACCGAAACAACAACCTATCTTTTTTTTTTTTTTTTTAACCATGGAAGCCTCAGAACTAGGCCAACTTTTACCGCAGCTTAAAAGAATAAAGAAGAACTGTGATGGTGAAGGATCATGCAATCCGCAAACCTCCAACATCTTACCTTGGTTTTAGGGGCCTATTTAAACTGAAAAGCTGAAGTCATTAAAGTTTTACCATCAGACCTTCAACCTTTCTTTTCCCCACTGCAGAGGGACTACAATACGCACATGCAACCAACAGAGGGAAGTGGGAGGAGGGAGCAGCAGCTGGTGTTACCCCCGGTGAGGGATAAGGTCAGTGGCAGAAATACCAACACTGAGTCTCCAGGGACGACCAGGGAAACATTCAAATCCTTAAATCTCAAATAAACACGTCTCTAGTGGAAGTTGGTTATTTTTTCCTCTGCTTCACATCTCATTGCATTCAGTGGGCCTCCACCCGTGGTTATTATTCACTGCTCATTATCACTGCTCTGATTAATAAGAGCAATTTAGGGTCCCCTGGTATTAGATAGGAAGAAAGGAGAAGTGTGTTTCTCTTATAAACACACGCTTAGTGTACTACTTAGAATAAAAAAAATAGGAGAAAAAGCAGCAGGTGCCTGAGCTCTTTATGCAAGTCTCTGCAGCTTTAAGGGGCTAGGATTTTATTCTGTTTTTTCCTGCTGCTGATAAATTCACCATAATAAAAAAATATATATATCTCAGCTGCCACCTTCAAAGCTATCCTGTGCAAATATATCATATAATTTGTAATTTACTTTGCATGATCTTCCATTTGGGGCTTCACTGTAAAGCGAACCATTCCTTAAAATGACTCCTCAGAATAACCAGTAATATTTTTTTTGAGAATGCTGTTGAATAAAGCGTATTCTCAATTACGTATGCCGCTCCTCTCTTATACGATATGAATCGATTTGCATTAATTTCATTTGTTTGTTCACTTTTTTCCTCCTCGAACAATTCTCTCTCAGGCATTCAAAGGTAACTGGAATAATATAGAGATAAAATACAGAGGGACTCTATTTACAAAACAGGTTGCTTTTAAAGGGATTTGATGGAACTACATGCATTTATTTAAGGACATCAGACTAAAAAGAGGCATTTTTTGAAGATTTTTTTGGCACTAGTGCCCTTTATGGACAGCTATCAGACAGAGATGGCTATGTTGAAGACTATAGCCTGTATATATGGGGCGTCAGATCTATCAGTACAGTGATGTTTCTTTAACGGCATAGATTAAAGGCATTAACAGACAGGTTTCTGAGACAAAGATCAAGTGTGATCACGGGGAAACATCCTAGTCAAGAAGAAAACCACCACATGCCCCCAGCAGACCTTCCTGTCTCGAAGGTATCAAAGCAATTTGGCTCCTCAACATCCTCGTTATCGTACCTTGATGTAGCGACAAAGCTGCAATCTTCACGCTGCCCTTTGTTTAAGGGAGCATTTGATTTCTCTTATACGTGTTTGTGAGGTGTAAAAAGAAAACTTGCTGTGAAGTCACCTTCAAAGAAACGCCCCCCGTGCCAAGGAATTACAAAGCTAAAATAGTTTCTCAGGGAGGAGGCAGCAATTCTATTATTCTTTAAAACGCAGCGCAATGGCTTTTATGAGAGTGTGGAAAAGCCATTTGAGAAGCGGGTCAGGAGAGTGAGCAGCTTGGCCCTGAGCACATTGTGTCTTATCCCTCTCCATTTCCACCACCTTGTCCCTGAATAATGGGCAGACCTCGTCACTGCCCCCAGAGGCTAATGGCTTCTCATGGAGGAGAAATCAACACAGAAATACCTCCGTGGGTAATCCGCCTCTTTAACCAGCAACACGCCACGCATCCAGGCCTACTGTGCACAAAATAGGATCGGAGAAAGAAGCGATTCCACCCCTGTGGGATAGAGCCTTAATATCCACTATAAAGGCTGTGGAGAAAAAATATATAATCTGGATGGAAATCTGACAGAAATAATGGTGGCTGAATGCATCCTCTTGAGGTGAAAACGTTGATTGACAGCAGACTGGAAAGTAAAGTGACAGCTACAGAGTTTGTCTAGCAAAAATAGTTTTCAGCTAATGAAAAACAGACAGAAATTCAATGGGCGTCATAAAGATCCTTATTATCACACTTTAAAAACCTGAGAAACCCAGAAGCACATTTTAAGCATAAAATAACTTAATCCTCAAGGAAATCCAGTTAAACCTGTAATGCCATGCGCACATTAATACCGCTTACAAATATGGAAGAAATCACAAAAGTAGCTATAAATTACTGAGCGTCAAGCAGAATCTAGAATACATTTGAAAAAAAAAAAAAATCCAAAATCTGGTTCTGGTATGACAATATAAAAGAACATGTTTCATGTCCTTATCAAACTGCATAACCTTTTTCAGCTTACCTCTGTAAATGCCAATATATTTCATTGGGATTTTATGTGACAGAGCAACAGAAAGTAGTGCATGAATCTGAAAAGGAAGGTTTCAAATAAAAAGTGTATATTCAACACCTGTATGCAACACTTCTTCTAATCATTTTTTATAATTGGAGCTGCCAGTTTTTTATGGTATGTCTTAGTTTTGCTCATCAGGTTTTTGCTCAAAGAAGACAGAGAGAATCAGTGAACTGCAGTGTTCAACACTTGATTTAGATTTTAAACTGCCTGAGGGTCTGGACTTTGACTTGGCCATTCATACAGATGATGATGATGATGATCCGAGTCCTCATTATTCATATTTTAAATATGTCCCAGCTTCCACACAACTAGTCTGATGTCTGATTTACCTCCTCACTACATCATGCGAAGCAGAGGTTTGGCAATGAACTTTTCATTTAAAGTGCTGTTGAGCAACGACAGATAAAACATGCAGAAGCTTCACTCTTAAGGACTTGATTTGGACACCACTGATGCAAACCAAAGTCACTGCAGCTCTGGCTGTACCCTTAGGAACACTGTGTTCCAGTGAGATGACATGTCACAGACGTTACAGTCTTTTATGTTTTCTCTTTCTCCATCATGGCTTTAGAAATAGATATCCTTTTAACCTTACCTTTTTTGTTTGCAACTTTTCTATAAAAGATGGATCTGTGAATGTAGGATACTAGGATTAATCCTCTCCTTGAACGACAGTTTAGGTGATGGCAAAGTCTTAATAGGTTTGCATTTTTAGAAAGACTGAAGAGCGATCCTTTTGAAGATTTCTGAAGACAATTGATTGCATTGGATTTTACTGTAGGGTGTCAGAATAAAGGGGCCTAACTTAATATGCATACTGCACTTCAAGCTCCTTTCTTTATTCTTTTTATTTAACACTTGTGCACTATTATGTGGTTGGTCTGCCACATAAAATTCCCCTAAAAGTAAATGGAAATTGTTGACTTAAATGAGAGAAAATGCGTAAAGGTGGTGTAAATACTTCTGCAAGGCACCGCATAACGAGACAGCATATAAAGACTAACTGAAACGTCACTTCAGGTTTTTAAATTAGCATTTAAACTCAAATAATTTAGTCATGGCAAGCCCAACCACCAGAGGTAACATGTTTAATTTCAGGGATTAATGAAAGGTCGAGACCACCTCATTAAGCGTTGATAAATATCAAATGCAATCAATGAGGGAGAAAAACACAAACCTCAAGTGTTCTCTGACTAAACACACTGTCTCTGCTGCAAAACTTCCACATTAATCCACTCAAGCTAACAAAGCTTTCACAGACAGGCAGTCTTTTTTCCATCTAGCAAACCGCTGGGATCCCCTAAGAGAAAGAGTGCATGCACAACACCAATACAAATCAACATTATTAACTAGTAAAAACAGAAACAAGTGACTGCAGGATAGCGATCACCTAACTGCAGGGAGAGAAGAAGTCTTAGTTTTGTGCAAAGTGAAATACAAAAACACTTAAAATGAATCAATGTATTAATCCTTACTAAAGCAGTCTGCTACTAAATAATAACAAAAAAATCTGATATCACTTTGACACAGAAAAAGTAGCGTTATCCATAGCTGTTGGCATAAATTGTAAGAAAATAATAATAATAAAAAAAATGAAAGGTCAGTAGAAATCTCTTTCTCATGTCAAGTAAAATATGAGCAAATACTTCATGCAAGGACATTTTTTTTCTGTACAGAGCTAGATTGTCTACGCGTGTTTGTGTCTGCTTTAATGAATAAACCTTCAAAGACTGGGTAAAATAGTTTTTTTAATTTGTGCTTTAATCTGTTTTTCTGCCCTTTCTGATGCATTTTCTTTTGATCTTCTAATTTCTTGCCTGCAGGAGGTAATTCTATAACAATACACAGAAAGCTTTTACAAAGACAAACGCACAACAGAGTCCAAGCAAATACCTGCAGTAATCAGTGTAAATTTTACTGTGAAAAACTAAAGGTAAAGTTAAGCTATAAAGTGGCTCTGCACAGTTAATTTTGTCATCAGCTAACACATATGCTGATGTGTGGGTGGCCATCTCTCTGGGGGAAAATAATCTTGTGGCTAAGGTCAATTTCACACTCATGCCTGCCCTAATGTCTGCTAACACATAGGAACATATACACAGGCCTCCTGTGTGTGCACAGGAGAGAGAAAAAGCTCACACGCCCCCACTGCACACCCTGACTTGAGACGAAACAGGTGGGTTTAATGCCAGAATCTCATCTTTCACAAAGACCGCACAAGAAGTCAGGCAGGGATATTGGTTTTATATCATTCTATCGATAACACACTAAAACTGAAGGCAAATTAAATGCAGCTTCCAGAGAAGTGCTTTGACCAGTAGTAACGGGTATTTCTATCAGTGGGCGAGCTAAGTGGGGTAATGTCACAGCCGAATATGTTTTAAATAGAGGGCCACCAGGGTTATTCCACCTTGGAAAGATTGCTCTGATTTAGCTTCTGGGCAAGTCAATCAGATAGTTGGATGATGTTTCAAATTAAATCTATTGAAAGACCTGTAATGAAAATAAAATCTGAATTTTTCCAATAACTTTTTCACTATTTATTCCACACCAAATTCACCTAAAGTATTTGTTGTCAAAAAGATCACTTTGAGTCTCATCTGACTGTAGAAATGCCATCAGAATTTAGCAAAAACCACATGTTTTTAGGGGGTTAGAATGAAGATAGTGCCTTTTGGTTGTTTTTTGGAGACGCGGTGACTGCGAGAGGTGACACACTGCTGCAGTTGTCGAACAGTGAGGTACAGTGGCTAAGAAAGGTTAGCCTCTGTGTCACATCTTATTTGTACCCTATGGAAACAGGAAGCTAATGGGTACGAATGCAATTTTCGTTAAAGCTTTTATTAAATTCAAAAAAGCAGAAGTATTTTTTTTTAATTCCTTCTGCTTCATTTACACTATTAAAAAATGATACCAATCACCATGCCACTACCGATGTTAAAATATACATCTTATTCTCGCTCATTAAAAAAAAAAAAAGCAAAATTAAAACTTGGCTTTTTGCAGAAAAAAATGTAAATAAAAATAATAATTTGCATGAATTTATGCAACCAAAATAAAAAGTGAAATTTTGCCTTTTGTTTTTATTACAACAAATCGACCAGCAATGAAACTATCATCTCACTCATGCTAGAGACACATTTTAGTTACCAAGTCTGAAAACCTCTCGTAGTTTCAGCAAATAGCGTCCAGTCCATCTATCCATTCTACAAATTACATTACATTCTGTTGTTACTCATACTATCAATCCAAAACAAGGAAAAATGATGCACTTTTGAAGACGCTCAAGGACTCTGGGGTTTGTTTTTTACATCAGTTGATTAACTGCAGTGGCATTGCCAGTCAGACACCAGACACCATCTAACATCAAAGTGTCTAGTTGCTGAGAGACCATCTGTTTCATAATGAATCCAACCGAACTGAAATTCTGCTACATATGAAATGGAACACAACTATAAAGGTGCCTGATGTTCCGCTTCATTTTTTTCTCCAGGAGCTGATGGTGCAGATGGAGAAGTTTATAGTGAGAAGCTATGGGGTTACACCCATAAAAAATATGTTTTGTTTGGTATTTATTATATTTGCCTGTATGCACTCAGTTCATTAATACTTAAAGTTAGAATTGTTTTTGTTTTATTTGTTAATTGGGGTTTAATTATGAATGATGAGTGTCTTATTTGTTTGAGTCTATGCTTGCAGGATGAGGGAGGAAAGTCTTGTTAAGTGAAGCAAACAGCAGATAACATAAAGCTAAATGCTATGCAATATAACATTAGATTTTCAGAACAGTATAGACGAAGCTGCATTTTTTTTTTTTTCTTTTACAGTGTAGCCGTGGTGTGGTAGATCTTTGTTTGCTACGTTTTCTCAACGGGACAATGTCTGTATTCCTCGTGTGCATAGAGTAACTCTGACTATCAATCCTGACGTTTAGTCATGATTCATTATGCTGGTGATCTTCCAAAACAGCAACAATAACAGACGCTGCAATGAGTGATAAAGAAAATGAATAGTTTAACCATGTGAGCAATGATAGACAGCAACACAGACACTGTTTGAATGAGAAAATCATTACAAAGTAAACAATTGTCTCATGAAAAAATGAAGAAGCACTGTGTGGATTGTTCTCCAATTTCAGTCAGATTAGATGGAGAAAAATTGCTGTTCTATATGTCTGGCTCTTAGTAGCCATTAGCTTGAGAACTCTATGGTAGCAAAAGGGAAAAAATTTGGCTTAAATTATTAAATGATTTGATCTACACCAGGTTTCACCATTACTTAAATCTGTAGCATGTTGCACGTAGGACAAAAACATTTTGAATTTAGGAAAGATAACTTTTTTTGTTGTTTCATCTGACCAGTGCACCTCTATCCATATTAGTAAAAGTAGATCAGATTTTTACGTGCAAAAAAAAAGAAAAAAAAAGCAAGACAAAAACATTCATTATTTTCCTTCCACTTCACATTTATTCACTACTTTGGCTTGCATGAGATCCCAATAAAATACAGCAAAGTTTGCAATTTTAACATAAAAAAAATACTTTGAGAGGTGTTTCTTACCGAATATGTAAACCCTAGAAATTACTTTTTACTGTGATTTTATAAAAATTCATACTACTAATAAAACACATGTATTCCTTTAATATTAATCATCACATTTCAGCTGCATGTACATATTAAAGAGGTTCCATAAAAGAAGAAAAAAAAAAGTCTTCTAATTTCCATAAGAATTGTGTACAGAACAAATGATTCATGATCAAATATGCACAGAGCTCCTTTGTACTTAGGTTTTCCGTTAGATAAGGAATTGCACAAACAGAAACAATTACTCTGAATCCAAGCATCCACACATAATTTGAGCGCTGTTTATTCTTAAAGTAATCAATATAAATACCTCCAGGAAGTTCTTCAAGCGTACATGTCTGACAAAACCCTCAGATCTCCTCATTTGATCTCCTCCTCATCCCACACACTACAGTCACAACCGCAGGCACTCCTCTCACCAGCTGCTCTTTCAGTCTCCACTGTGCATTAAGTGATTTAGCCGTAGCCGTTGCAGACCTTTCTTATTTAAGAGTATTGACATGCCCTGACTGCATCCTTTGTTCTATTTCCTTCCATGATTAAGCGCATTCAGGTTTCCTGTGATGGGCATCTGGAGGTGATACAAATACAATCCGGGTCATTTTATGTAAAAGTGACACAGAGCTATAATGGTTGGTAACAGTGAAGCACTGCTGGTTATGAATTCTCTCTGCAACCTAAGCAGCAGACTACATTTTGTAGTCCTACTGGCTTTTTGAGTATTCTAGCTTTGCAATGCAAACGTTTCTGGCTTATTTTTATTGATTTGTTTGTGCTAAACATGCTAACTGAGTCATTGGCAGCAGTAGGACACAAACAATATTTAGTCTCGATGATAAATTAAACAATGTTCTTTGTCCTCTGTCAGTGTACTTCATACGACCTCTCAAAGCACAGAAACAAAGAAAGCGGTCAAATGTTCATTTAAGTCCAAATTTATCATTTCAATTCACAGAGGTGACAGAAGCAAAAAGTCAGATTAAGTTGGTAAAGTTTGTTGTAGTGGGTTTGAGTCTGGTTCAGAAATCTGAAAGCTGTGTTTTTAAGGTGCATGTTGAGTTTTTGTGCTGTTTTCCATTTAGCTTTTAAGTACAATTGATCTTATAAATACATATATCTTTTCATTGCATTTAAAAATTCTAAATCTATCTAATATTACATGTAACTTACACATAAGTAGGTTTAACATATCTATTTATGACATGTTATTTTAAAAAGCGTGTTATGGTAAATAACTTATCACAATTTAGAATAAGGGAATCTCACTTTATCAAACGGCACAAAATACTGAGTAAGATATGTTTATTTTATTATTAAGATTTAATTTACATTAATGTCTGTTTTTCATTATGTTATAAACTTATGTTATCCTATTTGCTCTTTTTTTTAGGATTCTGAAATACACAGATATCTCCAGGACAGGAATAAATATACAAAGGATAAAAAAGGCACTGCTGCTATCAAGAAAAACTCTTTGAAGAATCTGAATTAATATGAGTTGCAACAACGTTTAATATCCCTGTGGGACCAATAAAGTATTTTTAAATTTGAATTTGAATGTGAACCCTCCAGATTATGATCTGTGCATTATTAGCCTGGATTTCATTTTAAAACAGCAAACATGTATAAATTAAACCCATACGAATTAAAATGCTGTTCCATTTAACACAAAAAGGTCTTATTCTGTACATTAGCCATCAAGATATTTAGTTTTGTAGACTGTGAATTAGGAAAGAGTTTGCTGTAGTAGTGTCCTAGAACAAATCAGAACATTTCCAACAATCTCTCAGTAGTTGAATTACATGGATATCACTTTCACCATCAGTTTCAACCTTAATGTGGAGGAGGAAATACCATCAGTATTCTGATCATTCCTAGAACATAAGAATTGCAAATTAGTTTCCTTTCTGTACAGAATGCCGTTCAACATGGAGGATTGGCTTTTACACAAAATCTTGGTACAGTGATCTAAACACATTTCTAGAAAAGTGCATTTAGAAATAGTCCTGCCCAGAAAATCCATAAGTGTTCTTACCAGTCACATGCAATCGACAAGATTTTTTTCTTTTTACCCCTCCTTCATGACTTAATATGATTTCTGGGCTGACTTTCTGATGAAGCCACTTTGAAATTTAAACTGCTGCTTAAAGAACTCATAATCCGTCTGTCGTCCAATTGCATTTGGGAGGTGTAGACACCAATCTGAACAGGCAAGGGGGTCTGAAAATGCCACATTTTTGCATTTAAGGGTGGGTGGGTTGGGTCTTTGATTGTTTTTTTATTGTAAAAGATTATTTTGCTGCGACCATAGCAGTATTAGGACAGATGTACATAAGAGTGATGGCAAAAGTTGAGACAATAAATTAGGCTACTTTGAGAACTGCCAAACTGCTGTTGGCAAAAAGACTTGTTGGTTTGGTATGAGGCCAGCATGGCCTTTTTTCCCTCCGTCTAACTCGCTGATAACCTAACCACAAAGTGCTGGGGGCCAAGAGGCCAAAAAAGGTCCCCACGACTGCAACCAAGAGCCAACAATCAACCACCATGATCATACATAGCCTGGTTTATCCATGATGTCATGGTACAGCTTAGAATATTGTGAAAGTAGCCATGGAGAGATTTAGATTATTTGCAGAGCTACAGTGTTTATTGTTTTTACATTTCTTTTAAGGACAATAACTTTGAGCGGCGTTTTTAGTTTTGCTCCCATTTGCATTTTCTATATGCTAATCAAAAATAACCAGCGAAATAAATGTTACGCTTTAGGTCTTGCATAGAAACCCCATTAACTCTTCCATTTCCATTTCTGTCACCTTGGTTCGCTGACCAGCCCAACCAAGGTGACAGAACCAGGAGGAAATGAGAAAAATAATTGGAAGGTCACATATGATAACGGCCGCTCCAGTGAAAAACAAGAACTTAATTGGTGTAAGAGCCATTTGGTAAGTATTCAAGCTAAAATGTAAAAGCACTCATTATCTTTACTCGCAGAAGCAGTTGCACAACAAGGCACAGCTGGGATGGGCTACACCTTTTACAGCGATCAGCCAAGATACAAGCATTTGCCGCTTTCAGTTGGGCCAGGGTTCAATATAATGAGGCACTGAAAATATCATTAGCCAGAATATAAGAGAATTTGTGTTTAATAATGTAGAAAACTACTTATCTGTCTTTTTTTTTTTTCCATTTTCAAACAAATAGTTAAAACACCAAAATCTTTGCTTGACTTTATTTATACGGCCTCCTCCAGAACTCAGGCTGCAGGGAGAGTACGCCGCTTTTTAAGTGGGATTGGAAACATGAAGCTACTTTCACCCTGACTTTGAATCTCACTGAAGCCCTTGAAACCCCCAGTGAGATCTGGGAACTTTGAGAATCAGAGTGAATGTTGTGCAGCAGAATAAGTGTCACCCTGCAGGATGAGTCCTTTCATCAAGCTTGCCTCTTACCCTGACCCTTCCATCTGGGGAAACAGATGATACTAATGAGGGAAGGCTTCTTGTCTCCTGGCACCAATCACACACACTGCTTCCATTGTGCTACACTGTCTCCGTTCCCCCACCCCTCACACCCACCCCTTAAATCACAGACACAGCTCATTATATAAACAAAGATTGGACCGATTTTGGTGGCGGATTTCTGATCTCAAGTTTATGTAAAACTTTGACTTGTCGATACCGATTTAAATTAATTGCAATTTCCCTTTAAGAACTGTAAGTCAAACAGTCATGAACACAGCGCTGAAACAAGTTTTTATTTAATTTCTGTCATGAGCAGTTATTAATTACGTAAATTAGCAGGGATAATTACAGCCATAATAAATAAGTAAAGATCTGAATCTCTTATTAGCATTTTAATAATACTTACTGTACTTATTAAAATAGTGACTAGTACTGTTGGCATTACTACAACAATAATATTTTTGAGTAAATAGTAAAGAATGTAAAACAATTCTGAGATTTTAAAGAGGCTGCCGACATTTCCAAATCCAGTATGTTCCACCAATACTTTCTGAAAGTCTTGCTCTCACTTACATTTTTGCAGCCTGAATGAATCACAGAAAAGTTGTATAAAGAATGTTTCCTTTTAAATATGACTAAAAATGGGATTTCTCGAGCTAATTAAGCTTTGAGTCAGCGTGCATATTCAAGAGTGTCGTCGTTGTTGTGGAAATTTCGCAGCCAGTCCTGAACATTTAGTGTGACCTGTGGTGGTCATAACAAATTTTAAATTAAGGAAGTGCAACGTGCTAGTTGTGAACTAACATATTATGATGTTCCAATTTAGAAAAAAACAAAAAACAACTTTATTTTGAAGGAGATTGTTGTTTTTCTTTGTCTGAATAAGGACATTAGCACACTCATGTGTGCACCAATGCCAGCGTGATTTGATGGCGGTAATAATGGTCCAAATGCCTGGACTGTCTACCAAGTCGACGTATAGACCAGGTCCTTTGTCAACCGCAAAGACCAGAAATAAGCGGCTAAAAAATTAGACAATCTAGCCATTAAATTTATTCCTGCCCTTATCTTGGCATATATCATGTCACTTAGCAACCACAGAGGTGCTAAACACAAGCTGGTAAAAATTAAGCTCAAATTTCGCTGATTTTATTAATTATTTGATCATTTTTAAATAATTAAATTAATTTATTTTATTTTATGAAATTATATTGAAAAACATATCCATGCAAATAAACACCTAAGAAAACAACCACTTTCAGCTTTTAATTTTAGTAATGCCAAATTTGAATAGATTTAAAACTGTACTCCTCTTCCGCTCCATCTCTCATTTCATGAACTATTGTTAAAAGAACAAAAACATCTCTTGTTCACCCTGGAATAAATCTTAAGATAGGGTGGGCGGTAAACTGTTATTTATAGCAACACAGTTTCAGTTGTCAGTATGTCACAACCCATTTTATTGTTCAGTTCCTATGACAGCTAACAAACCTTATAAAATATATTTTCCCAATAATTGAGTTTCACCAATGTTCCGGCCCCCAACACAGATCATGTGTTACTCATGTGGCCCTTCGGAAAAAATCAATTGCTTACTCCTGCAGGAGAGCTTTGATATAGTGCATTTAATAAATTGGATCGTTAATATACATACAGCAAAGGACAGAGACGGGTTTGCTTTTGGCGTAGAATTGAACCTTAAGACAGTATTATCGATCGCTCTTCAGGAAAAGTGGGATCAAAAACTTAACTTTCAACTTTATGGGGACACCTTTTCTGCTTCACCACTCATCGATACTGATGCTGATTTTGTGTTAGGCAGCCAGTGGGGGGTGACATGGCTTTGGATTACTTCTGCAGGAACTAAAAAGGAGCAGCCTCTCTGAGATGCAAGGGGTCAGACAAGGCTAATTAGTCTGCAGCGGCCCCTCAAATTTCTGCTCTAGGATATTAATGAAGTGATCCATAGGAAAGCAGCTGCTCGCCACACAACCCTGCACCTCACTCCACTTCCCCACTTTAACAACTCACTGCAACCTCCATTCGTCTAGCCCCCCTGCTGCTTTCAGAATCTACCTAGGAAGGGCAGTGCTGTGCTAGGGGAAGAAGCCCAAGCTACTCCCCCTGAGATCTTGACAGGTCCCGATCGATGGCCTCGGAGCAGGAGGTGGATGAGCTGAGGGGTTGGGGTGCACAGCTGTGTGTGTGTCACTATGCCAGGAGAGGGTGACAACAGCCTGGCTTTGTGTCCTACATCAATAGAAAAATGATGTTTCCACTAGGGTGAGTACAATAGTTTGAGGAATGGTTTGTTGTGTCTCCATATTTATCTATTTCTGCCTTCCTGTGGTGCGTCTGAGCCTTGCTGTCATGAGCAATGAGCACGGTAAAGCTTATTAAACCCTTTACTGATAGATCAATGGAAAAGCTTCGGTCGCAGGCACCATGTTTTCTTGTCGCCTGTCATTTATGCCAAGATCAAGAAGTGCAGGAGGCTTTCCATGAGAAACCTGGCTGGAGACCAAATATCACAGATAAATTAAAACCATGTGCCACTGGCTACAGTTTCCAACAACACACACTGCTTCAACTCATTACAAACCTTTTGAGACAGAGTATCAGCAGAATGACAGTGAGCTTGATCACACCTATCAGTTCTTCCTCGAGTGAAAGCCGCCATATATCAGTAAGTACAAACTCAAGGGCAATGCTTTGATCAAAACACCTCCAGAGTGCTGGAAAAAAAGAGAAATTACTCTTCTCTTACTCTTTTTTTTAATATGTGAAAGTAAAGTCACAGATTCATTTAGAATATTTTTTCAGTGAATGTTATCACTTTTTGCATCTTAAAAATACAGCCTGAAAATTTTGGCAACTATTTTGTTTTTTCCAGCAATCAATCTATGCCCAATTTGGAGGTGTGTGCATATCCAAGTTGGGAAATGTACTGCACAGGACATACTAATCTTGAAGTGGGGCTAAGCACTTCACTTTTTTTTATTAGAGGTCTTGAATTGTTTAGCTGCTTGGTGAGGTCATTGTGAAGACTCCTCTCACTTAGTAGTCATAGTGCTGAAAGCATAATTATAACTTAGGATTCTGCTAGAGTGGTTGCATAAATTAATATATTCTGACTTTGCTGTGAGACTAGTGACGTTGATACAACGATGCTCAGGCTGAATAATTACCCATCTTTCTTGCTATGGTTTGAGCAACATATTGCCTTAAATCAAGATAAACCTTATGAAGCAGAGTAAAACCAAATGCCAGCTGGTAAAAAACAAAAAAAGACTTATTCCATCCACATAAAGAAAGTTACAAAGTCAGCCTTCTATCACCTGCAGAACATTTGACACAATCATTGCGTTGTGTTTATCAATTTCCAGGATTAATGGACTAATGTCTCAGTAAGATCTGGAGAAACCCATCCATGCATTTATTTTTAAAATATAGAACTGACTTTGGCCAAACACCAAATATACTTTATTATGCTTTATTACAGATAGTGAATTTGGGGGGTACAGCCAATCAGCATCAAGGGAAATGCTGCTCCAGGATTGGCTGCTTTGCAAATGCCAACCAGATGCATTTTAAGTAGGATTGTGCCAGGGCTTTTCAGCTTTTCAAACTGCATTTTATTTTGAATAGTTAAAATAGGCTCTACAAAAAAATATATATATATTTGGTGATCTACTCCACAGATAACAAAAGCCCCAGCTTGCTTTCGAGGGGGGTTTCCTAAGGTAAATTTCTGCTCAGGAAGTCAGGAAATCTTTTTTAATACTGGTAGGTGCAGCAGTTAGAAGGGGGAGGGTAAACATTGCTCCAGAAAGCTACACTGGTTCATAGAAAAGATTCCTGCAGTGTAAATACACCTGTACTTGTTATGTAGCACTCAAAGTCTACACCACACCAGGCCTAATTTGGTTTTACAACGCCAGCTTAATTTATCTTAAAGTAGAAAAAGCAACTGAACAATTGAGAAATTTACACAAAAGCAAAAAAGTAAACATGCAGGTAGAATGTCACAAAAGGGGTCCAGTATTCAAACACAGCAGCCATATAAGCGCAAAACCGATTAAATAAAACTACCACATTTACTATTCTATATTAAAACAGTCATCAACCCCTTCACAACAACACTGTCGGGTAACAGCACCATATACAAACTGCCTGTTTTTTTTTTTTTTTTTTAGATTTACAACGAATGCTGGATATTTCAAAACACCAGCTGCCATATAAACCTATAATATAGGGAAAGAAGTGTTAATTTGTCACCTGATTTTTAGCAGCACACATGCTGATGTCAGCACACATGAAAATTTAATTCCTTGCATAAATAAACATAGTTGAGTAGGTGTGTGAAGAAAGTGGAAGGGGATGTAATATTTCCAGAGCGGATTGTTCCCTACAGACAGTGGCATCATTTAGGTATGGCAGGCTGAGATTTCAGAGATAAATTTTCCGAGTGAAATCTCTGTCTTGTTACGGTTCTGACAGCTCATTCTGGGCACATCCAGCGTGAACTCAAGGGGAGCAGAAACAGAGCTGAAGGCCATTAGGCCAATGTGCAAGAGAACACCTCTGCAATTGAAGGTGAGGTGCTGTGAGAGGTCACTGTATGAATACCGAATGTGCCACGCAGGTCCACAAGTACGGAATCAATGAGACTTTCATGAGCATAATGATGGAAAATGAAAAATTGATATGCAAAAAAGACCCTGCGATTCAGCTGGGGAAAAAACGGCATCCTTCAAAAGTCCAAGCCGCTAAATAATGTTTTAAAAGCAGCACAGATGGCGACGGCACTCCTGAGCAGTCGCTCCGGCTGCATAAATATAAATTTTCCAGGCATCGCGCGTGTCTCAACAACGTGTCTCGTCAAAAGGCAGCGGTGGACGCGCCTGCCACTGCGAACAATACAAGAGCTTTCTGATCGTCTGCTGAGCTCCAATCTGTTGTTAAGCAATTGCCGCTGCCGTCTAGCAACGACACATTTTACAGATGTCGCGCACCGCCCTCCCAGTGGCACCTCCATTACAGCAAGGTGCCAAAAAATATGACCCTTTCTCTTTGTCATCTTCACACCTCTTAATGAACAGTGGCACTCCCTGAACCTTTTTCCTCTTGATTAACTTTTAGCCTCTCCCTGCCTCCGTGTTAAAAGCTCTGATGAGAGAGTTAACCCTTGGCTGCCTCTGATTTCCTCGTAAACAATGGTGCGCCACTGGTTCATGAGTAATTGAACACTATTGATTGTAAGGTCTGGGGGTGACAATAATTAGGCCACATATTAGGTGACAGCAAACAGAGGCTGCAAATACAGCTTACTTCACAACACACACGCACACACACAGACATCTTGTCACCTACATGCTCCATGATAGCATCACTATCCACTGTCTTTGCCAGCACTTGGTTTTGCTCTCCTTATCTGGCCTGCTGTCAATACAGACAACTCTTTGCCCCGCTGGGGGCATGAAGGCAGTATTGACATTCAGCTCAAACCCACAGCTCTGAGTGGAGTCCAGGGTGTTGCACATGAATTATGCATGCCTTGACGCCAGGGTGCTGAGCAACACCAGTGCCATCATAATTGAAACAATTGAAAAGACAATACCAGATGGGTCAATAATTAGACAGCAGGAGGGGGAAACTTGATCCGGACGCTCCCCTGCTTGCCCTGCCAAACTAAACACCACGCACATAGAGGGGACCTTTACCAACATGTCCCGGCTCCCTTTGGTGCACGGTCACATGATTTGTTACATGCTGGATGGTGTGTGTCTGTGTGTACGGTTCTGTTCATGATTATCAGGAACGGATAAAGTCAGCCTTCCGCAGGGAGACTGCCTCTCACCCAAGGCTGCAGTGGCAGCAGCTTGCCTCTAATTAAAAATTCAACATGTTCAGACCGGGAGCTTTCTTAATTTCTGAATAAGTAAACTTTGCGAATCAGCAGCGAAATACCAGACACAGTTGTTGTGTTGTGTTTATCAAATCCTGTCACCTTGAGGCAAACAGTTCTCTAAGGTTATTCATTTGTGTCTCTTCGTTTGTGGAAAACAGAGGTAGGTGACTGATCTTTTCCTCCAGCCCTGCACTTTCATAAATCCATACTGAGGGCTCCCAGCAGATCCATTACACTCACTGGTCTCCTGGCCAGAGCAACGACTCAAGGTGATCACCATAAAACTACACGCCACAAAGTCATTTGTCACCTTGCCGTGCCTTTAAAACAACATGGTAAACGGGAGCAGAAACACAAAACAGAAATACTACACATGCTTCGTAAGCACGCCTGTAATCAGGTTTAGGCATGGGCCGTGATTATCATGCCATGATAACCTTGAGCTAAGATAACACACGTTTTCCTGCAGCATGGTATTTAAAAATAATAAAGATGCATCAATCAACCAGACAGAGACTGGACCCGTTCAATTTCCCCTTGATGAGTGAAAAAAGTTGTTTTTCCTTGTTTGAAAATAAGAAAGAAAACTTTAACAACTTCATGTTTATAAGCTCATCAGCCAACTTAATTTTATTTTTGCACCGTTTTTCCAAATTAAATACAAATCAGGAAAATGTTAGTCATCTCTTAAAATTCCTTCAGCTTCTGTGATTGAAAATTGCTCTCAAAGAACTTGCAACAGATCTCTCTCTTCTCTCTTCTCTGTGTTAAAGTGCATAAAGGAAAAAAAATGTGCAAAGGTGCTTCAGCTGTGCAATAAAAAAACTTTGTAACAGGAAATACTTATTTTTGAAGCTGAAAAGCAGCAGGACAGCAAGATTAATAAAATGCTTCTTTTAATATTCATACTTTATGAACAGCATTTAATCATTTAAAAGGTATTCTAATACAAAACAAGTAACAAGAGGCCAGATATTTTATTGTAGAAAATATCTGCCCTATTTCCAATTTTTGTCTGGTAACCTGATATTTTTATGTTATGGATTTCAACATTATTTAACCAGAAAACATTTAGAGAATAAAAACCTCTTTTTTTATTAAAAATATCAATTTTCCCAGTGGGTCTTAGTGAAGATGGCAGCACAGTCTAAAATTGTGTTTTAGACTCAATTTTAAACGTTCAAGATTTGAAAAATATTTCCAACTAGATGTACTTGTTTTCAAGGTCTTTAACACCCCTCCACAACCCCCTGAAAAATAAATAAATAAATTGTAAAAAAAAAAAAAAAAAAAAAAAAAAAAA